>NC_037684.1:65892975-65922951 GCF_003255815.1 Theropithecus gelada
TTTTTTTTTTTTTTTTTTTTGAGACGGAGTCTCACTCTGTTGCCCAGGCTGGAGTGCAGTGGCACAATCTCGGCTCACTGCAAGCTCCGCCTCCCGAGTTCACGCCATTCTCCTGCCTCAGCCTCCCGAGTAGCTGGGACTACAGGCGCCAGCCACTACCCCCGGCTAGTTTTTGTATTTTTAATAGAGACGGGGTTTCTTTTTTTTTTTTTTTTTGAGACGGAGTCTCGCTCTGTCGCCCAGGCTGGAGTGCAGTGGCCAGATCTCAGCTCACTGCAAGCTCCGCCTCCCGGGTTCACGCCATTCTCCTGCCTCAGCCTCCCGAGTAGCTGGGACTACAGGCGCCCGCCATCTCGCCCGGCTAGTTTTTTGTATTTTTTAGTAGAGACGGGGTTTCACCGTGTTCGCCAGGATGGTCTTGATCTTCTGACCTCGTGATCCACCCGTCTCGGCCTCCCAAAGTGCTGGGATTACAGGCTTGAGCCACCGCGCCCGGCCAATAGAGACGGGGTTTCACCGTGTTAGCCAGGATGGTCTCGATCTCCTGACCTCATGATCTGCCTGCCTTGGCCTCCGAAAGTGCTGGGATTACAGGTGTGAGCCACTGCACCTGGCTGCATTATTTCTCATAACCAAATATTAGAAACAACCAAAATCTTCATCAAAAGTGGAAAGTACAAATCAATCGTAGTATATTGTATTCATACAATTTAATTCCTCTGCAAGAATTGAAAAGAATGAACTACTGCTATATACAACAACATGGATGGATCTCACAAACATATGATGTTAACCAAAAAAGCCAGATACAAAAGAGTACAGATTGTATTGTTCCATTCACATAAAGTTTTAAAAGGAGGGAATTGGATCTACAGGAATAAAAGTCAGAACAGTGACAACCTTTCAGGAGATAGAGACTGGGAGAAGGAGCATGGGAGACCTCTGGGTGTGCTCATGTTCTACTTCTTGATCTGGGCTATAAACAGGTGTGTTTACTTAAAACAAAAAAAATCACAAGATCTACAAATTTAGAAAAGGAGAGGAGACTTATTTCTTGTAAAGGGTTGTGTCCTGTAAGGTGGTCATCCTACAGGCTGAGAAGCCTGCCTCAGGCCAAGGCCAGAGACAGGCACTTCAAAGGAGGAGGAGTTGAAGTAGGAGCTTTAGGTTGAACTGATTGTCTAAACATACATATTCACGCCGGCTGTGGTGGCTCACACCTGTAATCCCAGCACTTTGGGAGGCCAAGGCGGGTAGATCACCTGAGGTCAGGAGTTCAAGACCATCCTAGTCCAACATGGTGAAACCCCATCTATACTAAAAATACAAAAATTAGCCAGGCATGGTGGTAGGTACCTGTAACCCCAGCTTCTCGGGAGGCTGAGGCAGGAGAATCGCTTGAACTTGGGAGGTGGAGGTTGCAGTGAGCTGAGATCATGCCGCTGCACTCCAGCCTGGGGGACAGAGCAAGACTCTGTCTCAATAAATATATAAGTAAATAAATAAACAAACAAACATATTCATCAGGTTATAGGAGGAGCTATGAATACTCGTGAAGGTGGTCCCAACACATGTGTATTGAACAAACATTGATGTAATATACGACCCATGTTCACCTTGGGATGGAGACCTAACATTTAAATGGATTACAATTAGGTCCTATATGTCAAAAGGCCTTTTCAGGACATGAAGGCACATTACACATTAAGTGGGAAGCCTCAGTAAACTGGCCACAGGCAGTCTGTGGTGAGTGATCTTCTTACCAGGAAGAATATTATGGAAATCAGTCTGTTGTCCAATCAAAACTGTTCTTACAGCGGGTTGAACAGGGCTTCAGTTAGTAAGTGCCTGTGAACTGGACAGGTTGCAATTGTTTTCATATTGCTTATCTCGAGATAAGTGCTTGTTTAGCTGCCAGAGAAAAAGAAAAACCTTGTGACAGTGCATAGTTTATTTTATTTACTTTTTTGAGATGACGGAGTCTCGCTCTGGAGTGCAATGGCACGATCTCGGCTCACTACAACCTCCACCTCCTGGATTCAAATTTTCTCCTGCCTCAGCCTCCAGAGTAGCTGGGATGATAAGCACCCACCACCACGCCTGGCTAGTTTTTGTATTTTCAGTAGAGACGGGGTTTCACCATGTTGGCCAGGCTAGTCCCCAATTCCTGACCTCAGGTGATCCACCCGCCTTGGCCTCCCAAAGTGCTGGGATTACAGGAGTGAGCCACCACGCCCAGCCATAGGGTGGAGGGGTGCATGGCCTTAGGTCCTGTTTATACTTTGATATCTTATTGCCACAAAGAGTCTGTTTCTGTCAATCTTATGATCTCTATTTTAACATTAATGCTGATCAGTTGTGTCTAAACCACAAAAGAGAGGGGTATAATGAGGCATGTCTGACCTCCCATTCCTTCAAGTCTGGGAACTCAGCTTTAAGGTGTTTTGGGGGTCCCTTTGTCCAAAAGGGGATCTGTTCAGTCAGTGGCTGGGGTGGGGCAGCATGGGGATTGGAGAGCTTAGGATTTTATTTTTAGTTTACAAAAGTTATTGAGTTTTCTGTATTTTGTCTTCACTGAAAAGTGTTTATGTTAAAAAGCTATCCTAGCTCTCAAAAAAGAGAGAGAGAGAGAAAAGGCAGAACTTTCATAAGGCTTGGGAGAAAAGATTTTGACTAGGAGTCAGCAGGTAAAGATTGAAGGCAGAATATTTCAGGTTATAGCTACGGGGGGCGGAGGGGGCAAAGGACGAAAAGTGGAGAGTGCAGGGCCTGGTTGCAGAACAGCAAATAGCTTGGTGTGGCTTCAGTATCAGGGACTGGCAGGATAAGACAGGAAAGAAAAGCTGGAATTAGATTTCAGGGTCTTAAATGCCAAATGATTGAGTTTAGACTTCAGATGGAAACAAATTAGAAACAAAAGCAAGGCCCCTTTTGTCATTGCGACACTGAAACTCACTGTAGTGTTATATTATTCAACTTGAATTTTTTTTTAGATGGAGTCTCACCCTGTCGCCCAGGCTGGAGTGCAGTGATGCCATCTTGGCTCACTGCAACCTTCGCCTCCTGGGTTCAAGAGATTCTCCTGCCTCAGCCTCCCAAGTAGCTGGGATTACAAGCATCTGCCACCACGCCTGGCTAACTTTTGTATTTTTAATAGAGACGGTGTTTCGCCACATTGGCCAGGCTGGTCTTGAACTCCTGATCTCAGGTAATCCACCCACCTGGGCCTCCCAAAGTGCTGGGATTACAGGCATGAGTCACTGCAACTGGCCTTAAACTTGAACTTTAACTTTATAGTATCAATATGTAACTGTATTCGACACTTGTAGGTATTGTATTTTGACAGGAATTACTTAAGCAAACCAAATATATTTGTGTTAAAAACATTTAATAAAATTATAGTTATTAAGGATTTGGTCATATTCATCCGTTGACTGGAGTAGGTAGCCCATGATTTTCCTATTATGGTATACAAAGAGTTCTTATAAACTAAAAACAGCAACAACAACAAAATAGATCAGGAGTCTACAAACTATAGCCCATGAGCCAAATCTGGCCCACTGCCTGTTTTTGTAAATAAAGTTTTACTGGAATGTAGCTATACCCGTTTGTTTATGTATTGTCTATGGCTGCTTTTATACCACACTAGCAGAGATGAGTAGTTGCAAGAGACCATATTGCCCACAAAGCCTAAAATATTTACTCCCTAAAATAAAAAAAAATTTTTATTTAAAAAAAAAAAAAAAAAAAAAAGCCAGACAGACCCTGTAAATAGGTAATGGGCGAAGAAATATAAATGGCTATTAGCTCAAAAAGCTAAAAAATGCTGTTAAAGGTCATGCACGGTGACTCACACCTGTAATCTCAGCAGTTTGGGAGGTTGAGGCAGGGAGATTCTTTGAGGCCATGAGTTCGAGACCAGCCTGGGCAACATGGTGAAACCCCATCTCTATAAAAAACACAAGGCCGGGCGCGGTGGCTCAAGCCTGTAATCCCAGCACTTTGGGAGGCCGAGACGGGCGGATCACGAGGTCAGGAGATCGAGACCATCCTGGCTAACAAGGTGAAACCCCGTCTCTACTAAAAAATACAAAAAACTAGCCGGGCGAAGTGGCGGGCGCCTGTGGTCCCAGCTACTCGGGAGGCTGAGGCAGGAGAATGGCGTGAACCCGGGAGGCGGAGCTTGCAGTGAGCTGAGATCCGGCCACCGCACTCCAGCCTGGGCGACAGAGCAAGACTCAGTCTCAAAAAAAAAAAAAAAAAACACACAAAAAATTAGCCAGCCATGGCGGTAGTCCCAGCTATTTGAGAGGCTGAGGTGGGAGGATCACCTGAGCCCAGGAGGTAGAGGCTGCAGTGAGCCATCATTGTACCACTGCACTCCAGCCTGGGCGACAGAGTGAGACCTTGTCAAAAAAAAAAAGGTAATGTAGTAAGGTGAGAATAAGAAATGATTCTCAATTACTATTGCCAGTATTAATTTTACAACCTTTTTGAAGGCCAGTTTTATGGTATCTATTACAATTTTTAATGAGGATAATCTTTGAGCTTTTAAGAACTTGAATCACTTATTCAAGTTTTCAAAAAATTATGTACAATGAAGTTCACTGTGATAGTTTCTATAATAGCTGAAGCATTGGAAGAAACAACCCAAATGTCCATTGGTAAGAAGTTTTAAAAAATTATGCCCCTGAAATGTTTTTGAACTAGACAGAAGTAGTGGTTGCATAGCATTGTGAAGGTACTAAATGCCACTGAATTGTTCACGTTAAAATAGTTGATTTTATGTTGTGTGAATTTCACTCCAATAATTTTAAAAATTGTATTCCTTTTGTGAAATTCAGTACTGTATAATCCTTAAGAAAAATGGGATAGATGTATATAAACCAATGAGGAAAGATGTCAGAGACATGTTAAGTATAAAATGCAATTTGCCATACAGTGTGTATGATATAAGCCTATTACAGTTTAAAGTGTACGTATGTTTGAGAGAGAGAGAGGGCATAGAGAGAGAGGAGAGAGAGGGAGGGACAGAGGGAGACAGAGAGGGAGGGAGAGAAGGAGAGAGAGAGAGAGAAAATGGAGTGTGTGTGAGTAAGTCTGGAGAAGACAGCAAAGAATATGAATTGTAGTGGACATGCGTAGTTTTAGTTACTCCATATCTGAATACTATTCTATTTGACAAGTATCCCAAGATAGGTAGGAGCTGGTTCTATTGCTTTAGTGAGAGCCTAAAAGGGGCACATAGTTTCTCTCCTAATTCCTTGGCAGTCAGTTGAGAGATGTAACATAATTGGCTCAGCCAATCAGACATTCCCACTCAGCAGTTCCACTCTTATAGGAGTGATGCAAAGGAGCAGAGCATCTTGGGAGTCAAATACTGCATTGAGCATTGAGCAGTGTGGCCATGAGAGGTCTTAGTTCACGTCACTTGGTCTCGCCTTGCTATTAGTTCTGCCTGTTTTTCAAGTGTGATCCAAACTTCCTGCCAGTGGTGTGAGCAGTATGTATTCCTTCCATATAATTCTTTTTCTGCTACATTTAGCCAGAGTTGACTCTTCTAGTTTACAACCAAGAACCATAATTATTCAATGCAAAAACAAAAATAATTCTGAAGAAATACACACCTGCATGTTACAAAGTTATCTGTGGGCAGGTTACACACCTAAGAGTAGAGTAGCTGGGTCCTGGGGCATGTGCGCGTTCAAGCATCATCAACAAAGACACATTGTTTTCCAAAGCAATTAGACCAATTTACTCTCCCACCAAGCATTTTGTGAGCGTTCTCTTTGTTCTGCATCAACAGTGATGCCTGGTACTGTCAGCCATCTTAATTTTAGCCATTTTGGTGGATATGACATGGTATCTCATTTCGGACATAATTTACATTTTCCTGGTTACTTATGATGTTGCATCTCTTTTTGTATATTTATTTGGTTTTGAATTTCCTTCAGCATAAACTGGCCATCCATATCCTTTGCCCATTTTTCTATTGAGAAGCCTATGTTTTCCTTATTGCCTTGTAGGAGTTCTTCGTATATTATGGAGATGATCTATTGTATACATTGAAAATATCTTCTTGTTTGTGTTTTTCTCTTCTTCCTTCCAATAACAATGTCTTTTGTTATTAATTAATTTATTTATTTATTTTTGAAAGGGTCTCACTCTGTCACCCAGGCTGTAGTGCAGTGGCACAATCCTCAGTTCACTGCAACATCCACCTCCCAGGTTTAAGCGATTCTCCTGCCTCAGCCTCTCAAGTAGCTGGGATTATAGGTGTCCACCACCACACCCGGCTAATTTTTGTATTTTTAGTAGAGACAGGGTTTCGCCATATTGGCCAGGCTGGTCTCAAACTCCTGGTCTCAAGTGATCTGCCTGCCTCGGCCTCCCAAAGTGCTGGGATTACAAGCATGAGTCACCCAGCCCGGCCTAGATATTTTTCATTTTTAACATAACTGGGTAAATATATCAGCCCTTTCTTTTATGATTTGCTCTTTTTGTGTCGTAGTTAGAAAGCCATTTCTTACACTTTTTGTATACGTCATCTTGTTTTTCACATTTAGGTCTTTGATCTACCTGGAAGATATTATTTGTGTAAGGTGTGAATTGTGAATCTAAGTTTAATTTTTCCATATGGATAGCCATATGATTGTTTATAAAGAACCTGCAATTAGAAAAAGTAAAAATATTTTTAGTAGGAGTAGATCACCCCAAAGACATAAACCTTAGTATTATAAGAACATACTGCATAAAAAAGGAATGCTCAATTAAAATGAAAAGAATCATTTATTCAATAATTACATTTGGCCGTTTGAGCAAAAATAATCCATTTAGTTACAGGAATCACATAAAGCACCAAAATAAATTCCAGAGGGAGTTCAATATAAAAGAAGCATTCATTTAAGAACAAGAAGATTATACTAATAAATATTTATGACTCTTTTGATGGAGAAAGAGATAGCAACAAAAAAGATTTTTCAAAACCCAAGAATAGCCGGGCGCGGTGGCTCAAGCCTGTAATCCCAGCACTTTGGGAGGCCGAGGCGGGTGGATCACGAGGTCAGGAGATCGAGACCATCCTGGCTAACATGGTGAAACCCCGTCTCTACTAAAAATACAAAAAACTAGCCGGGCGTGGTGGCGGGCGCCTGTAGTCCCAGCTACTCGGAGGCTGAGGCAGGAGAATGGCCTGAACCTGGGAGGCGGAGCTTGCAGTGAGCCGAGATCGCGCCACTGCACTCCAGCCTGGGTGACACAGCGCGAGACTCCGTCTCAAAAAAAAAAAAAAAAAAAAAAAAAACCCAAGAATAAATGTAATAAGAAATGAGTGAGATCTTTATGAGAAAAAAATGGAAAATGCTACTAGAAGACATAAAAGGGGACTTATGAAGAAACATACCCTGTTTTTAAAATAGAGGTATTTTATATTATTATAAAAATCGCTTTTCCTTAAGTTAATCTGTACATTTAATACTATCTCACTAAAAACACAATCATGAATTTTAAATAGCCAAGGTGACATGAAAGTTTATATTGTAAAATAAACACAAAGAGCAATCAAAAAAATTCTAACCATAGGTGAGTAATAATGGAGGACCTCGGTCTGTTTCATATTAAAACATATTACGAGGGTTTATAATTGTTGAGATGGTTCTTGGTGTAACCAAAATCAGGTTTGGGCCACTTGTCACTTGAAAGCTAAAAACTCAAGAGATGAGCTTTGGTGAAAGGAAGGTTAGCTTTATTGGAGAAGTCAGCAACACAGGGGAGGCAATAAACTAGCGTTCAAAGACCACCTCACCGAGTTGAGTCTCTGGATCAGGGAAATTAGAGGAAATAATGATCAAAGCATTTTTATGAAACTCACACAGTCTCAGGTAGGCAGTTAGTCAATATTCTGGGGCCTTCTGCAGATGTCATCTGCCCTGTTCTTACCAGGCTGTTCAGCCCGTTCCCAGAGTTGTTGGTCAGTGTATTGTCTTTTATTTTTGCCGAAGATTCTGTTCTCCTGAAACTGATTTTAGTGAATAATCTACCAACTCAAGCAAAACAATAATTGCATTCAAGCAAACAAACTTTTCTCTAACATGGTAGCAGTAGTGTTACCTTGGCAGATATTTGGAGTACGGGAGCTGCCTGTGGAAAGAGGCGTCACTGTGAAAGGTCCCAGGCTCTCCAGAGCACCTGCTGGGCACTCAGAACTGAAACTAAAATTTAAAAAAAATTCTTTTCCTGGTTATATCGAGGCATACTTGACATATTAAAGTTGTCTCAATTCAGAGTGTATAACATAATGTGTTGATATACATACACATGGTGAAATGATGTCTACAATCAAACTAATTCACATATTCACCTCACATAGTTACTTTTTTGTGTGATGAAAACAATTAAGATCAACTCTTTTAGCAAATTTCAAATATACAATACAGTATTATTATTATTATTTTATTTATTTTCTGAGATGAAGTTTTGCTCTTGTCACCCAGGCTGGAGTGCAATAGTGCAATCTCAGCTCACTGAACCTCCGTCTCACAGGTTCCAGTGATTCTCCTGCCTCAGCCTCCCGAGTAGCTGGGATTACAGGCACCCGCCACCATGCCCAGCTACTTTTGTTGTATTTTTAGTAGAGACGGGGTTTCACCATGTTGGCCAGGCTGGTCTTGAACTCCTGACCTCAGGTAATCTGCCCGCCTTGGCCTCCCAAAGTGCTGGGATTCCAGGAGTGAGCCACCGTGCCTGGCCACAATGCAGTGTTATTAACTGTGACCATGCTGTACATTAGGTCTCTAGAACTTCTTTATCCTGCGTAGCAGACCTTTGCACCCTTTGACCAACATCTCTTCATTCCCCCACCCCTAGCAAACACCATTCTACTCTCTGCTTTTATACATTTGGCTTTTTCAGATTCCACATCTAAGTGAGATCACCATGCAGTATTTGCCTTTCTGTCTCTGGCTTCACTTAGCATAATGTCCTCCAGGTTCATTAAAAAAAAAAAAGAATTAAGGACCTGAATAGATAATCCTCAAAAAAAGACATACAAACGGGCAACGGGTATATGAAAAGGTACTCGACATCACTAGTCATCGGGGAAATGCAAATCAAAGCCCAAATGAGATATCACCTCACACCTGTTTGAATGGCTATTATTACACAAACAAAAGATAACAAGCTGGCGAGAATGTGGAGAAAGGGATCCCCTGTCCACTGTTGGTGGGAATGTAAATTGGTGCAGCCATTATGGAAAACAGTATAGAGTTTCCTCAAAAAATTAAAGAGAAAACTACCAGATGATCTAGCAATCCCACTTGTGGGTACAAGGAAATGAAATCAGTATGTAGAAGAAATATTTGCACCTCTATGTTCTGTTCAGCGCTATGATCAGCACTATTTGCAATAGTCAAGATGTGGAAACAATCTAAATGCCCATCAACAGATGAATGAATAAAGAAAATGTCACACACACACAGGCACACACAATGTTATATATATATATACACACACATACACACACACACACACACACACAGGCACACACAATGTTATATGTATATATACACACACATACACACACATACACACACACACCCACAGAGAGAGAGAGAGAGAGACTCACTCTGGTTTTTTATTTATTTGTTTGTTTATTTATTTTATTTTAAGACAGAGTCTCACTCTCACCCAGGCTGGAGTGCAGTGGCGCAATCTTGGCTCACTGCAAGCTCCACCTCCCGGGTTCACGCCATTTTCCTGCCTCAGCCTCCTGAGTAGCTGGGACTACAGGTGCCCGCCACCTCGCCCAGCTAATTTTTTCATATTTTTAGTAGAGACGGGGTTTCACCGTGTTGGCCAGGACAGTCTCGATTTCCTGACCTCGTGATCCGCCCGCCTCGGCCTCCCAAAGTGCTGGGATTACAGGCGTGAGCCACCGCGCCTGGCCACGCAATGTAATATTACTTAGCCTTTAAAAAGAAGGAAATCATGCCATTTGTAAAGACATGGATGAACCTGGAGAACATTATGCTTTGTGAAGTAAAATAGGCCAAATTTTTATCTTTACCCAACCTTTGCCTGAGGTAGTTGACTCCCGTTCTCCCTATGCCTGTGCGTTCACCCAAGCAGGCTGCTCACGCTCCATGCACTCACGCTTTTTAGGATCACGAGAATTGGCCGTAGGCCTTGCTGGAGCAGCATCAGCATTACTTAGGAGCTTATGAGAAATACAGAATCTCAACCCCTTCTCAGACCTGAAATAGGAATCTGCATTTTAACAAGATCCATCAGGGATTTTTATAAACATCAAAGTTTAAGAAGTGATTACTAGATAAACCTTGTTGTCAGTGAAATAAAATTACCTATTTCCCCAACTTATTTTAGCTGAACTAAGGCTTATTTTAAAAGTGTTGGCTGGGCATGGTGGCTCACACCTGTCATCCCAGCACTTTGGGAGGCTGAAGTGGGCGGATCACGAGGTCAGGAGTTCAGGACCAGCCTGACCAACATGGTGAAACCCCATCTCTACTAAAAATACAAAAAAAAAAAAAATTAGCTGAATGTGGTGGCAGGTGCCTGTAATCCCAGCTACTCGGGAGGCTGAAGCAGGAAAATCACTTGAACCCAGGAAATGGAGGTTGCAGTGAACTAAGTCTGTACCGTTGCACTCCAGGCTGGGAGACAAGAGCAAGACTCCGTCTCAAAAAAAAAAAAAAAAAAAAAGTGTTGTCTTTTGTACTCAAGTAGAAAATTCCCAGCCACTTCTGCAGCTGATTATTATTACTGTGCATCTCTCTCTTTCAGGACATGTGCCCACTGGTCTCAAATGCCATCCTGACCAGGAGCATCTGATTTTTCCTCTTGGTTGCACAATCCTCATTCAGGCAATAAATACTCAAGAGCAGAACTTCCTACAGGGTCACGGCAACAACGTCTCCTGCTTGGCCATCTCCAGGTCCGGACGGTACATCGCCTCCGGACAAGTCACATTCATGGGGTTCAAGGTGAATACAGTGAAAACGACTCATTGTCAATTTATCTAGAGGTGCCTCCCTAGAAGAACTACCCCGCCACAAGTTGCTAGTTCTGTGTGGCAGTGTGCTTTATTCTTCCTTCTTCTTCCTTTCGACTTCTCTTTTAACTCATCTTCATTCCGTCAGACCGCGAGTGAAGGACTCTGATGATTTTACACCCGAGGTTGCAGCTTGTGACCGATAATGCTCACAAACAAAAGTTCCCGCTTAAAGCTGTTTCCATTGTGTTGCTGTCACGTTTGTAGAACCTGATCTGATTTCTAGAAAAATGATAGAACGGGCCGGGTGCGGCAGCTCACGCCTGTAATCCCAGCACTTTGGGAGGCCGAGACGGGCAGATCACCTGAGGTCAGGAGTTCGAGACCAGCCTAGCCAACATGGTGAAACCTCATCTCTACTACAAATACAAAATTAGCCGGGCGTGGTGGCGTGTGCCTGTAATCCCAGCTACTCAGGAGGCTGAGATAGGGAGAATTGCTTGAACCCAGGAGGTGGAGGTTGCAGTGAGCAGAGATCGCGCCACTGCACTCCAGCGTGGGCAAAAAAGAACGCGACTCTGTCTCAAAAAAAAAAAAAAAGAAAAGAAAAAAAGAAAAGTGACAGTACTAATTGTTTTTCACCAAGAAGGGTAGTCATCTCCTCAGATGGTTTTAATGCCTCCGTATGATCTGACGGTGTGTTCTTGCCCCCAGGCAGATATCATTTTGTGGGATTATAAGAAAAGAGAGCTGCTTGCTCGGCTGTCCCTTCACAAGGGCAAAATTGAAGCTCTGGCCTTTTCTCCGAATGATTTGTACTTGGTATCACTAGGAGGCCCAGATGACGGAAGGTAATGAACTAAACATATTTACTTATTTTCTTTATTTTTTTTAACTTTTATTTTAGGTTCAGAGGTACATGTGCAGGTTTTTTATATAGGTAAACTTAAGTCACAGTTATACAGATTATTTCATCAACCAGGTGCTCAGCCTAGTACCCAGTAGTTATTTTTTGTGATCCTCTCCCTCCTCTCACCCTCTACCCTCAAGCAGGCCCCAGTGTCTGTGTTCCCTTCTGTGCGTTCCTGTGTTCTCATCATTTAGCTCCCACTTATAAGTAAGAGCATGTGGTATTTGGTTTTCTATTTCTACATTAGGTTGCTAAGGATAATGGCCTCCAGCTCCATCTACGTTCCTGTAACAGACATGATCTCATTCTTTTTTATGGCTGCATAGTATTCCATGATGTATATGTACCACATTTTCTTTATCCAGTCTACCATTGATGAGCATTCAGGTTGATTCCATGTCTTTGCTATTGTGAATAGTGCTGTGATGCACATACAATCAGATACGTCTTTAAGGTAGAATATGTATATTCCTTTGAGTATGTAGCCAGTAATGGGATTGCTGGATTTAATGATAGTTCTGTTGCAGCTCTCTGAGCAATCACCACCCTGCTTTCCACAATGGTTCAACTAATCTACGCTCCCACCAACAGTGTATAAGCATTCCCCTTTCTTTGCAACCTCGCCAGCATCTGTTATTTTTTGACTTTTTAATAATAGTTGTTCTGACTGATATGAGATGGCTATCTCACTGTGGTTTTGATTTGCATTTCTCTAATGACCAGTGATATTGAGCCTTTTTTCCTATGCCTGTTGGCTGCATGTATGTCTTCTTTTGCAAAGTGTTCACGTCCTTTGCCTGCTTTATAATGGGGTTTTTGTTTTATCTTATAAATTTTTTTTTTTTTTTTTTTTTTTTTTTTGAGACGGAGTCTTGCTCTGTCACCCAGGCTGGAGTGCAGTGGCCGGATCTCAGCTCACTGCAAGCTCCGCCTCCTGGGTTCACGCCATTCTCCTGCCTCAGCCTCCCGAGTAGCTGGGACTACAGGCGCCCGCCACCTCGCCCGGCTAGTTTTTTTTGTATTTTTTAATAGAGACGGGGTTTCACCATGTTAGCCAGGATGGTCTCGATCTCCTGACCTCGTGATCCGCCTGTCTCGGCCTCCCAAAGTGCTGGGATTACAGGCTTGAGCCACTGCGCCCGGCCTTATCTTATAAATTTATTTAAGTTCTGTACAGATGCAAGATACTTTCTCAGATGCCAAGTGTGCAATATTTGCGTATTTTCTGCCAGGTGTATTTCCAGAAGTGACAAGGGTCCTGTCCCTTCTAATGCTCTCTCTTGGCCCGTCTATATTTCAGTGTGCATTGTCTGAAAAGCCTCTGAGAAAAATACCCTAAAAGAGTGGTTTTCAAACTTGGCTGCTTGTTGAAATCACCCGGGTAGCTTTAGGGAATCACTGGTGCCTAGGTGTGCCTTCAGAGAGTCCAATTTGATTGGCCTGAGCTCTAAGAGTTATATAAGCTTCCCAGTACTGTGTTGAACAAAAGTGGCCAGAGTGAGCATCTGTAAGGAACATGGCTGTGCTTTGGTCAAGGAGAGGCCAAGGAAGGATGTTTACATCCTGCGTGACTCAGCAAGTTTAGAGCGCAGGCGTATAATTCCACTGCTAACACAGGCCTTGTAGCCGTAACATGGGAAAGGCCATCACTTGGCTCTACACCACTATTATCTGTTAAAGGTATAATTGTCCTGTGGACACTGTGCAGGTGCCCTGGCGCCCAGAGAAAAAGAGAGAGAGCCAGAGCTGTCCATCAAAGGGGAGCCAGGACACAGCTCAGCTCACTCGTGCCCAGAGAGACAAAGAGTTAAGCTGCTGACCCTGAAGCCAGGGTAGAGCTGGCTGCGCAGCTGTATGTGGGAGCTGCCAGCTCAAGAAGCACAGGCAGGGCGGACAGTGTGAGAAAGCTGTTGATGAGAGCTGCTGCTGAATAAAATCATCTTCCACCTGCCTACAGTCCCCAAGTGTTCTTCCTGCTCATCCACCCACTCCCCTCGGACTTCAGCATGGGCTGGACCTGGACCCTGGGATCTGACAGCATCCATATCTTGTTTCAGGTCTTAGTGGAAAGGCTTTCAATTTCACCCCATTCAGTGTGATATTAGCTGTGGGTTTGTCATATAAGGTCTTTATCATGTTGAGGTATGCTCCTTCCATATTCCATACCCAACGGAATATTTTTTTAGCCACAGAAAAGAATTTTTTTTTTGAGATGGAGTTTTACTCCTGTTGCCCAGGCTGGAGTTCTATGGTGCAATCTCGGCTCACCACAATCTCTGCCTCCCAGGTTCAAGCAATTCTCCTGCCTCAGCCTCCCGAATAGCTGGGAGCTGGGATTACAGGCATGCATCACCACGCCTTGCTAATTTTGTAAATTTTTTTTTTTTTTTTTTTTCAGTAGAGACAGGGTTTCTCCGTGTTGGCCAGGCTGGTCTCAAACTCCTGACCTCGGGTGATCCACCCGCCTCAGCCTCCCAAAGTGCAGGGATTACAGGTGTGAGCCACCGTTCCTGGCCAAGACTTTTTTTCTTTTTTTTTTAAGAATGAGCTATTGTCATTGCGGCAACATGAATATAACTGGAGGTGATTATATTCAATGGAATAAGCCAGGCACAGAAACAAGTATCTCATGTTCTCACTCATATCTGGGAGCTAAAAAAAGTAGTTCTCACAGAGGGAGAGAATGGTTAGCAGAGGCTGGGAAGCGAAGGAGGTGGGGGGATAAGAGAAGTTGGTTAATAGGTACAAACATACACTTACATAGAAAGAATACATGCTAGTATCCAATCATACGGCAGGAAAATGATAGTTAATAATTCGGTGAATATTTCAAAATAGCCAGAAGAATTGTAATATTCTCAACAGAAAGATAAACGTTTGAGGTGATGGATATCCCAACCACTCTGATTTGATCATTGCACATTGTATACAGGTATCAAAATATCACTGTATCCCACAAATATGTACAGCTCTGGTGTAGCTGTAAAAAAGTGTCCCAGATGATTCTAACATGCGTTAGATATGAGATCCATTGCTGAAAAGAAGGACACCATCCCCACCATCACTGTCATGAAAGACAACAGCTACATTTTTAAAGCACTTACCACGTGGCAGGCATGACCTGAAGGTTTTTATTGCATCATCTAAATTAAGTCCCACATCAGTTTCAAGAGGTGGAAGCTATCGGTGCCAGGTGACAAGTAAGGAGCCAGCTGCTGAGTGACAGACCTGGAAGACAAACCCTAGCAGCATGACTCCAGAGGCTACGCCTTGAGCTTGCATTGCCAAGACATGATCTTTGCCCTTGAGTTAACTCACAGTCAAGTTGGTAGGCAGAGAACAGAAAGGAAACTGAAAAAAAAGAAGTATATTTAAAGTATATTAGGAAGAACCGGCCAGGTGTGGTGGCTCACACCTGTAATCCCAGCACTTTGGGAGGCCGAAGCAGGCAGATCACCTGAGGTAAGGAGTTCGAGACCAACCTGGTCAACCTGGTGAAACGCTGGCTCTACTAAAAACACAAAAATTAGCCGGGCGTAGTGCGGGGACCTGTAATCCCAGCTACTTGGGAGGCTGAGGCAGGAGAATCCCTTGAACCTGGGAGGCAGAGGTTGCAGTGAGTGAAGATCGCACCACTGCATTCTAGCCTGGGCGACAGAGTGAGACTCCAGCTAAAAATAAATAAATAAACAAACAAACAAACAAAATATATTAGGAAGAACAATCAATGCAGTACATATTCCTATGTAAATGTCAAAGGAACACAATCTGTAGAAGAAAAATAATAACACCTGAGGTTTGTATGGGATTTAATACTTCAGTACACTTCTATGTATATTTTCTTATTTGAGCTTCATAGGTTTATTACAAAGGAAATTTATATTTGTGTATAGTTATATAACGATAATCCTTCTCTTACTATATAGCAAGTCAACAAAATTTTCATGAGATTTCCTCCTTTTCTTGTCATTCATCAGTGGTCACCCCTTCCCTGGCCCATTACCACTTGACTGTTTCTGATAAGAAATGTATTGGCCAGGTGCGGTGTCTCATGCCTGTAATCCCAACACTTTGGGAGGCCAAGGCAGGTGGATCAACTGAGGTCAGGGGTTTGAGACCAGCCTGGCCAACATGGCGAGACCCCATCTCTGCTAAAAATACAAAAATTAGCCGGACATGGTGACAGGCACCTGTAATCCCAGCTACTCAGGAGGCTGAGGCAGGAGAATTGCTTGAACCTGGGAGGCGGAGGTTGCAGTGAGCCAGGGTCATGCCATTGCACTCCAGCCTGGGGACAAGAGTGAGACTCTATCTCAAAAAAAAAAAAAAAAAAAAAAAAACAGTAAAAAGAAATGTATCCAGAAATCCTCTGTTAATGTTCTTAGCTCAACTTTTTTTTTTGCAAGCAGTAAAAGACTTGTTTTATTTTAATGACTGATCTATGTAATCATCAAGACTGCTATCTACAGACAAGAAATGGGGAGCTTCTATTTCTTAGCCTCTTCCTCCTTGGACAAGTCTTGATCTTCTCCTTCTTGGCCCAGAGATGCTCTTCACGGTGCTTGTGTACTTCCTTGGTCTTAGATCTGTGGGCCTTAGCCTGGTCAACCGGGAGCTTCTCGCAGGCTTCGTCTGCCATCAGCTCATGGATATGTTCCATGAGAATCCAGTTGTTTTTTGAACACATTCCCCTCCACCTTCAGGCAGAGGCTGTGATACGTGTGGTGATCAATCTTCTTGAATCCACAGTATCTTCAGAGCAGGTGGCGCAGAATCCTCATTCTCCTCATCCAGGTTACTTTCTCTGGCAAACGGCTGCACCCTTTGGCTTACCTATGCCCATGTGTCTGCCCTTCTGGCGGGCCAAGGTGTTTTCCCAGCATCCAGCCAGGGAATGGACAGTCACAGGCTTATGGATAATTAGCCCGTCTTTGATCAGCTTCCAGATCTGCTGGTGGGAGTTGGCCTTGGCAATTTCACTGGTCTCATTGGGATCCAACTAGACCTCCTTGGCACTAGAGGAAAGCCCCGTCTAAAGCCTGAGCATCCTCACGGCTTTGGCCACTGCAGTAAAAGGAAAGAGTTCCAACATCCTTTGCTCAACTTAAAGCAGTTATTCTCAACCTTTGGTGCACACTGAAATCACCTAGAAAGATTTAAAAAACACTGATGCCTGGGTCCCACCCCCAGAGATTCTTGGAGCTAGGTCATTAGGCCACCCCCATCCCACCCCCTGTCAAAGAGACTAGGTCTTGGGGGGGAAAATGGCCCCTTAACCAAGGTTAATCTGGCAAAACCGTTAATCTCCTCTATAATTTTAAGCTGCCTAAAAGTTGCTTGCAGAACATTCGAGAATGTTAAAAAGCCAAAAGAAAGAAAAGAAAACGAACCTTGCTGTACTAAAAAATGCAATATGCCCAGCCCTGGATAGTGTCTGTGGTGAGAAGGGTGGAGTTCTGCTGACTGGTTTGCATAGTCAGGGGATCAACCCTGAATGGATGGCAGGGGTTTATTCTACCCAACCCATCTAGCTTCTACACAGAGGAAAAGAAACAAAAGGGAAGCTGCCAATTATAGTGGACATCCTATAGTTTTCATGCCTTTTTTTTTTTTTTTTTTTTTTTGAGAGAGAGTTTCACTCCTGTTGCCCAGGCTGAAGTGCAACAGCACGATCTTGGCTCACTGCAACCTCTGCCTCCCGGGTTCAAGTGATTCTCCTGTCTCAGCCTCCCAAATAGCTGGGATTACAGGCATGCACCCCACCACGCCTGGCTAATTTTGTATTTTTAGTAGAGACGGAGTTTCTTCATGTTGGTCAGGCTGGTCTCGAACTCCCGACCTCAGGTGATTCACCCTCCTCGACTTCCCAAAGTACTGGGATTATAGGCGTGAGCCACTGTTCCCGGCCTGCATGTATGTTTTAAATTTTGTAACCTATTTATGAAACTTTTGGCATTGACGTCATCATGCTATTCATGTTGTAATGCAACCTGCTTTTTGACTAACTTTATACCAAGGACATCTATGTACGTACACGTAGATATAGATCTCATTCTTTGCCATAGTAGCATAGTATTCCATTGTACAGATATGCTGCAACCTATTTGGCCAGCTCTCTATGTTGGTGCCCTTTGTTTTATCTATTTTTAAAACAAATTTGTTTTGTGCTTGTTGCCACACAGCCTAGGCAACAAGAGCAATGGCTCACACCTGTAATCCAAGCACTTCGGGAGGCCAAGGCGGAAAGGATCCCTTGAACCTAGAAGTTCAAGACTAACCTGATTCTCCTGCCTCAGCCTCCTGAGTAGCTGGGAACTACAGGTGCACTCCACCACTTCTGGCTAATTTTTTTATTTTCAGTAAAGATGGGCTTTCACCATGTTGGCCAGGTTGGTCTCAAACTCCTGACCTCAGGTGATCCACCCGCCTCGGCCTCCCAAAGTGCTGGGATTACAGGTGTGAGCCATCGCACCTGGCCAACATTCGAAACCATCCTGGCCAACATGGTGAAACCCCGTCTCTACTAAAAATACAAAAATTACCCGGATGTGGTGGTGCATGCCTGCAGTCCCAGCTACTCGGGAGGCTGAGGCAGGAGAATCGCTTGAATCCAGGCGGCGGAGGTTGCAGTGAGCCGAGATCACGCCATTGCACTCCAGCCTGGGCAACAAGAGCGAAACTCCATCTCAAAAACAAACAACAACAACAACAAAAAAAAAAACTTTTAATGTGTCACTGTTGTGTCTTCTAATGGGGAGACCCCTGTCTCTACAAAAACTGAACTTTAGCCAGGTGTGGTGGTGTGTGCCTGTAGTCCCAGCTACTTGGGGGATGTGGTTGAGGAGGTGTTGGGGTGGGGTAATTTCGTTGTTCGTTTTTAAGTAACCTATTGTGTTTTTTTCTTTCTAGAACCACTAAGATCGTTGTTTCTTATTTTGAAAGCCTGTTTTCCCTTTGACTTTTTTTTTGGTCCTTCTTATTTCGGCAGTGTGGTGGTGTGGAGCATAGCCAAGAGAGATGCCATCTGCGGCAGCCCTGCAGCCGGCCTCAATGTTGGGAATGCCACCAATGTCATCTTCTCCAGGTGCCGTGATGAGATGTTTGTGACTGCTGGAAAGTACGTGTCTGCCTTCGGCGTTTCCAGAACTCATACCTTGCTTTATTTTCTTGCACAGAAAACGTGGTCATTTTGATCTGGGGGAACGTGTCTTTAGTCCTGGATAAATACCTTACATCATAGTTTTTGTGTTTTTGTACTCATTAAAAGTTCTCTTCGCTGGAAGTCTTTTAACTACAGTTATTTTAAAATTCTGTGATTACTGATGAAAAGATTTTGCTTACCTGCTTAACTGTTCTCAGGTGCTTGTTTGTGACGGGATTATCTCCAATCCATGCTCACAGAAATAATTTGCACAATTGCACAGATTCACCCACTGATGGATGTTTCTTTCCACCTGCTCTTGACTGGGGTCTCATAATCTGATAGTTTGCAAATGAATTCTGCCAGGAAGTTTCAGATGGTTAGACTGTTAGCCATATAAGATAATTACAGGCAGGATCAGCTTTAACCAGCTAATGGTGACCTAGCTCAAAGTTTGAACACAGGCCAGTATCTGCCTAAGGGAGGGAATAAATTAATTTACAGATCCACTAATTAGAACGCTGTTTGGAGGGTTTTTTTTTTTTTTTTTTTTGACAGTGTTTTGCTGTGTCACCCAGGTTGGAGTGCAATGGCATGGTCTTGGCTCACCGCAACCTCCACCTACCAGGTTCAAGCGATTCTCCTGCCTCAGCTTCCCAAGTATCTGGGATAACAGGCACCCCACACCTGGCTGATTTTTGTATTTTTAGTAGAGACGGGGTTTCACCATGTTGGCCAGATTGGTCTCCAACTCCTGACCACAGATGCCTGTTTGGAGTTTGAAGGGAAGGTTAAACAAGAATTTTAAAAATCCTTTTTTTGGGGGCCGGGCGTGGTGGCTCATGCTTGTAATCCCAGCACTTTGAGAGGCCAAGGTGGGCAGATCACGAGGTCAGGAGATCGAGACCATCCTGGCTAACAGGGTGAAACCCCATCTCTACTAAAAATACAAAAATTAGCCAGGTGTGGTGGCGGGCGCCTGTAATCCCAGCTGCTCAGGAGGCTGAGGCAGGAGAATGGCCTGAACCCAGGAGGCGAAGCTTGCAGTGAGCGGAGATCGCACCCCTGCACTGCAGCCTGGCAACAGAGCAACAATCCGTCTAAAAAAAAAAAAAGAAGAAATCCTTTTTAAATGTTTATATACCAGTCCAAAGGGAAAGAAATCAGAAAATACAGAGTTGAAGTATGTGTTTGGTAGAACTATTTTTTTTCAACCCATGTGTGGCCTCCCATCTGGCAAAGGTACACGTGGTTGGTTACCTTTTCAGCCAGAGAAGAGAATTTGTGCAGCTCCCCATCTGTATTGTTTCCTGTCCCCGCTTTATGATATGCAACTTACATTTGCTCCATGGCTAATCCTGAGGAACGATTCATCCAGAGGAGAGGCCATGAAGCTAATGAAGCTAATTGACCAAGCAATCTAAAGCAACTGACCGGGGGCTGTGGTGGCGCTCTTCAACTTTGTTCAGGTTTGCAGAGCGATTTGACTCAGCCAGGGTTTCATGAGGCTCTTTCTGCTCCTTAGCAACCCCTTCAGCAGCAGGCCTGGGTCCATTCTGATGTCCATGAGCAACGTTTCTTCAGAACTCAAAGTTTGAATTTTATATAAAAGAAGTTTTTTAGGGCAATCTGCATTCTGTGTCTGGCTTGATTTCATGTGACACTGAGAACTGAGAAAGTGAGCGTTCTTAAGTAAAATGTTTGACAGGGCACCTACGTATGCCGGGCTCTCTAACTTGGTCCCAATGCCATGTGTTCCACCATATTGTCCCCACGAAATAGCCTGCAAGTTTCAGTATTTCAGAATCCAGAGAACATCTACCAGGAAGACCGTGAAAAAAGCTCTTTGTTTTTTTTTTTTAAAAAAAAGTTCAGTACATGTAAAATATGTCTGAGTGCTTACTATATACACATAACTCTGGGAGCTAAAAAACAAAAAGAAAAACTATATATATATACACACACACATATAGTTATATATGTATATGTGTGTGTGTATATATACACATATATATACACATATATGTGTGTGTGTGTGTATATATATATATACACATGTAGAGAGAAATGGAGTTTGACGCTGTCACCCAGGCTGGAGTGCAATGGCGCGATCTCAGCTCACTGCAACCTCTGCCTCCTGGGTTCAAATAATTCTCCTGCCTCAGCCTCCCAAGTAGCTGGGATTACAGGTGCATGCTGCCACAGCTGGCTAATGTTTTTGTATTTTAGTAGAGATGGGGTTTCACCATGTTGACCAGGCTGGTCTTGAACTCCTGAGCTCAGGCAATCCACCCGCCTCAGCCTCCCAAAGGGCTAGGATTATAGGTGTCAGCCACTGCCCCAGCCCAAAACTTGATATATTTTTAGATTATTAATCTTTTCTGCCTTAAAATATTAGCTGAAGTCTTTGTGATGTTGGCCTTGAAATTTTTATACAATTATTAATTCAGATTAATCCAACATATAATGAGTCAACACTGACCATGGATCAAGTCCTGTGTTAGATGCTTATTTGATTTAGCTTTTAGTCATTTGGTCTCATTTCTCTTTCCTTGAAGACAAGACTCCACACCACAGGTCTTCCCTTTAAAATTTTCCTTGCAACTCAATATCTCGGAAAAAAACACATTTAAACTTACTCCTACTCCTGGTTTTTTTGTTTTGTTTTGTTTTGTTTTGTTTTTTTGAGACAGAGTTTTGCTCTTGTCACCCCGGCTGGAGTGCAATGGCACCATCTCGGCTCACTGCAACCTCCACCTCCCAGGTTCAAGCGATTCTCCTGCTTCAGCCTCCTGAGTAGCTGGGATTACAGGCACCCACCACCACACCTGGCTAATTTTTTATATTTTTAGTAGAGACAGAGTTTCACCATGTTGGCCAGGCTGGTCTCGAACTCCCGACCTCAGGTGATCCACCCACGTTTGCCTCTCAAAGTGCTGGGATCACAGGCGTGAGCCACTGTGCCCGGCCCTCCTCCTCCTGTTGAACTGAAATTTGGTGTCCTTTGACCAACATCTCCCTACTCTCCCACCCCCAGTCTCTGATAACCACCATTCTACTGTCTCACGAGTTAGGCGTTTTTATACTCCATAGCCGAATAAAGTCACGCAGTATTTGTTTTTCTGTGCTTGGCTTATTTCACTTAAAATAATGTCCATCAGGTTTGTCCATGTTGTCACAAATGACAGAATTTCTTTTCATGGTGTACATATACCACATTTTTAAAGTCCATCCATCTTTTGATGGACACAAGTTGTGTACATCATGGTAAGCATAGTTCATAATATATTGTATACTTGAAAATTCCTAACAGAATTAATTTTAAGTATTCTCACCACCAAAAAAAAAAAATGGTAATTATACAAGGTAAGGCGTATATTCAATAGATTGATTTTGCTATTCTGCAATGTGCATATGTATATAAACCTCATGATGTATACCATAAATATATGTTATTTTTACTTGTCAATTAGAAAGAAAGAAAAGAAGGCCAGGCATGGTAGCTTACGCCTATAATCCCAGCACTTTGGGAGGCTAACGCGGGCAGATCAACATGAGACCATTCTGGCCAACATGGTGAAACCCTGTCTCTACTAAAAATACAAAAATTAGCCGGCCATGGTGGCGGGCACCTGTAGTTCCAGCTACTCGGGAGGCTGAGGAAGGAGAATGGCTTGAACCTGGGAGGTGGAGGTTGCAGTGAGCTGAGATAGCACCATTGCACTCCAGCCTGGCGATACAGCAAGGCTCTGTCTAAAACGAAAGAAAGAAAGAAAGAGAGAGAGAGAGAGAGAGAGGGAGGGAGGGAGGGAGGGAGGGAAAGGAGCTAAAGGAACAAAGAGGAAGAAATTTAAGAAGCTCTGCTTTGCTCTGCCCTTGTTCTCATGCTTACGTGTGTGTTTGTTTTCCGTATAGCGGGGAGTGTGCACTTCAGAGTGAGAGGAAGATGGGTGTGAATCCCTGCTCTGCTGTGTTTGAGCTCTGCACTTTCTCATTTGGGAGGGGGGATCATAAAACCTGCCTCATGGTGTTGTTATGAGGATCAAATAAAAGATCTTTCATAGTGCACTAGGCCGTAACGAAGCCTCGAAAATGTTTAGATCTCTTCCCTTCAGTTTCAGGGATGAAGTGATTATTCAATGGGTGTCCATTTGATTGTGACTTTTTTTTTTTTTTTTTAATATAGTGGGACAATTCGAGTATGGGAACTGGATCTTCCAAACAGAAAAATCTGGCCAACTGAGTGCCAAACAGGACAGATGAAGAGAATAGTCATGAGTATTGGAGTAAGTATTAATCAAGCATTAAGTAACAATTAGCACACATACCTGTTAGCAGTACTGGCCAAGGTGTTTGTGTGTGTGTACATGGGGCTGGGGATAGGAAGGTGGGGAATAGACATAGGGGGTGTTGATTGAAGAAGCTCACCTTGGCCGGGTGCGGTGGCTCACACCTGTAATCCCAGCACTTTGGGAGGCGGAGGCGGGTGGATCACCTGAGCTCAGGAGTTCAAGACCAGCCTGACCAACATGGAGAAACCTTATCTGTACTAAAAATACAAAATTAGCTGGGCGTCGTGGCGCATTCCTGTAATCCCAGCTACTCGGGAGGCTGAGGGGGGAGAATCGCTTGAACCTGGGAGGCAGAGGTTGCGGTGAGCCGAGATTGCGCCACTGCACTCCAGCCTGGGCAACAGAGCAAAACTCTGTCTCCTGGCCAACATGGTGAAACCTTGTCTCTTCTAAAAACACAAAAATTAGCCAGGTGTGGTGGTGGGTGCCTGTAATCCCAGCTACTCAGGAGGTTGAGGCAGGAGACTTGCTCGAACCCGGGAGGCAGAGGTTGAGGTGAGCTGGGATCACGCCACTGCGCTCCAGCTTGGGCAACAGAGTGACACTCTGTTTCAAAAAGAAGAAAAAGTTGGCCGGGCGCGGTGGCTCAAGCCTGTAATCCCAGCACTTTGGGAGGCCGAGACGGGAGGATCACGAGGTCAGGAGATCGAGACCATCCTAGCCAACATGGTGAAACCCCGTCTCTACTAAAAAAATACAAAAAAACTAGCCGGGCGAGGTGGCGGGCGCCTGTAGTCCCAGCTACTTGGGAGGCTGAGGCAGGAGAATGGCGTGAACCCGGGAGGCAGAGCTTGCAGTGAGCTGAGATCCAGGACTGCACTCCAGCCTGGGCGACAGAGCGAGACTCTGTCTCAGAAAAAAAAAAAAAAAAAAGAAGAAGAAGAAAAAGTTCACCTCTGCCACTCCCTTTAGGAGTCAGGGAAGAGTCACCTAGACACAGCACAGGTAAACCTTATTTTACTGGAATCTAGGCTGTCATTAAACACCCAAAGCCTGCCTCACCTGGACGAAAGCACTGTAGCCCGCGGCACTCAGGGCCCACAGCACATTCCTATGTCACTGATGCTATTTCTGCTACTGAAAATAAAGTTTCTGACCAAGAAATCCATTGTTGAAATGCAATCTCTTCCATACAGAGAAATTATTAACATATTTTAAAAGTGGATTTATATATTCAGGTTGTATACTCCTTGTCTGATATGCTTATAGCCAGAAGTGTTTTGAATTTTGGATGTTTTTCAGATTTTGGAGTATTTGCATTACACTTACCAGTTCAGCATCTCTAATCTGAAAATTCAAAATTTGAGATGTGCCAGTGAGCACTTCCTTGGAGTGTCACATCAGCACTCAAACATTTCCGATTTTGGAGCATTTCATATTTTAGATTTTTGGATTAAGGATACTCAGCCTGTATAACTTCATTCTCCATGGACCGATTCCTCTTGTTTAATGCATAGTCATTTTATGAATCTAGACTTTGGAAAATATGAGATAAAGCAAAATTTTGGAGGAGCGCACCTTTATCCTAGGAGCCCTTAAGAGATGTCTCAAAAGTCTGAACTGACAGAGGATGCCTGTTAACATCAGACCTAAACAGACATCAAGTGAAACGCACAGGCTAATTGGTGTTGGATATTTCCTCCCATCCTATGTGTAGCCCTAACCCTGCTCCCCTCAGCTGTTCTGACCCATCTTTGAGCCTGAGGAAATAGAAGCAGCCCTGAGCACCTTTGCAAGTCTTCCTGGGGTGCCAGAGGAACCTCATCCCATTCCTGAGCAGGGGTTCATGGGCATCACTGAGGACATCCGGGTCTTCAAGATTTATTTATTTATTTATTTTTCCTGAGACAGAGTTTTGCTCTTGTTGCCCAGGCTGGAGTGCAATGGCGCAATCTCAGTTCACTGCAACCTCCGCCTCCCGGGTTCAAGCGATTCTCCCGCCTCAGCCTCCCGAGTAGCTGGGATTACAAGAATGTGCCACGACGCCCAGCTAATTTTGTATTTTTAGTAGAGACAGGGTTTCTCCATGTTGGTCAGGCTGGTCTTGAACTCCTGAGCTCAGGTGGTCCGCCCACCTCGGCCTTCCAAAGTGCTGGGATTACAGGTGTGAGCCACCGCGCCTGGCCAAGATTTCTTTTTCTTGCTTCTTCAGATGGCCGACGATGATAGCTTTTTCTACCTTGGTACCACGACTGGAGATATTCTAAAAATGAACCCCAGGACTAAGCTGCTGTCAGATGCAGGGCCTGCGAAGGACAAATTCAGTTTGGTGAGTAGAGACCATCACCACTGCCCTGCCCTTTTTCTCCCTTCACTAGCAGTATGTACTTTTTTTTTTTTTCTTTTCTTTTTGAGACAGAGTCTTGTTCTGTCGCCCAGGCTGGAGTGCAGTGGCATGATCTTGGCTCACTGCAACTTCCGCCTCCCGGGTTCAAGCGATTGGCCCGCCTCAGCCTCTCAAGTAGCTGGGACTACAGGCGTGCACCACCACGCCCGACTAATTTTTGTATTTTTCAGTAGAGACAGGGTTTCATCATGTTGGCCAGGCTGGTCTTGAACTCCTGACCAAAGGTGATCCGCCCACCTTGGTCTTTCAAAGTGCTGGGATTACAGGTGTGAGTCACCGCACCCGGCCAAAGCATACACTTTCTTAATGAAGAAAGAGTTTGTGGGAAAACATAAAAAGTCAGTGATGGACCCAAAGCCACATCTCAATTTGCAAGGTACATTGGCCAGTTCTCTATGCCCTCATCCCTGGTTTTTATTCAGCGTAAAGACATTTCTAGGTGTCCTGAATTAGGGAATCAGAACCACATTTATGTTCACCTCTTCAAAGCATAGGGCCCGTTGCTTTGTGATTTTAAACTGCATTGGTTCCAGCCCCGTTGTCATACATAAGTATGCTCTTTGATCTATAAAACTGTATAAAAATTTTTGTCTACTCTACTAACTAGATCTTAGATTTTAGCCTCAGCTGACATTATAAGTCGCGAAAAAGACCTATAAATAGTCAACTGTTTATATTTACAGAATTCCTCGCAATTCTAGTTAAAAGGACAGTTAGAGACTTTGATATTTACACCAAAATAAAAAGCTACCATCAAAGGATCATTTTATATAATAAGTGCTGCTATTTCCAGCAGCCCAGAAACTCACTAGGGCTTTTTCTACTAAACTTTGAATTTGAAAGCTTGTACTAGGTTCTGCACCTGCCTATCTCATTTCTGATAACAGAACAGATGGTTCTAACTAAGCTTAGATACTTTTCCACGTAGCAGATATTCTCAAGAAACTTTGAAATACTGCACTGTGTTCCTGGGAAAATGTCAGAGTTTTCTTAGTCACATAATCATTTAATATTCAAGCATTCAAGGAGATGCATAACAAGAGGGGAAAACTATAGTGTAAGTAGAGAAGAGTTAAGAAATAATTCTACAAGAGATTGAAGTGTAGCTTTTCAAGTGTGTTTTTTCTAATTCTTTTTAGGATAGGAATTCTTTTTTTATTATTACACTTTAAGTTCTGGGATACACGTGCAGAACGGGCAGGTTTGTTACGTAGGTATACATGTGCCATGGTGGTTTGCTGCACCCATCAACCCGTCGTCTACATTAGGTATTTCTCCTAACGCTATCCCTCTTCCAGCCCCCAACCCCCGACAGGCCCCAGTATGTGATCTTCCCCTCCCTGTGTCCATGTGTTCTCGTTGTTCAACTCCCACTTATGAGTGACAACATGTGGTGTTTGGTTTTCTGTTCCTGTGTTAGTTTGCTGAGAATGATGGTTTCCAGCTTCATCCATGTCCTTGCAAAGGACATGAACTCATCCTTTTTTATGGCTGCATAGTAGTCCATGGTGTATACGTGCCATATTTTCTTTCTATCCAGTCTACCATTGATGGGCATTTGGGTTGGTTCCAAGTCTTTGCTATTGTGAGTAGTGCCACAATAAACATACGTGTGCATGTAGAATGATTTGTAATCCTTTGGGTATATACCTAGTAATAGGATTCCTGGGTCAAATGGTATTTCTGGTTCTAGATCCTTGAAGAATCACCACACCATCTTCCACAATGGTTGAACTAATTTACGCTCCCACCAACAGTGTAAAAGTGTTCCTATTTCTCCACATCCTCTCCAGCATCTGTTATTTCCTGACTTTTTAATGATCGCCATTCTAACTGGTGTGAGATAGTATCTCACTGTGGTTTTGATTTGCATTTCTCTAATGACCAGTGATGATGAGCTTTTTTTCATATGTTTGTTGGCTGCATAAATGTCTTCTTTTGCAAATTGTCTGTTCATATAGGATAGGAATTCTAATATATTAAACAAATAAAAACAAAGCACATCAGGTTAAGCAGAGCAAGTCTTAGAGGCCTGCCAGTGCCAACTCCTGAGATGCCACCAAAGGGCTCCATATAACACTACCTGAAAACTACTGGATTTTTTGTTTTGTTTTGTTTTCCTAGCACTTGGGAACTAAATATCTCTCTAGCAAAGATGCTGGCTGTCTTAGGGTTTCTCAAACCTTTGGCACTTAAGTCACCTGTGGATGCTGAAATTCTTAACCATGCAGGTCTGATGGTCAACTCCACAAGGCAATGGTTCCAAGACACCTTGGAAGGGATAGGAGGTGTCACTGAAGATGTTTGGTTTCAATATCAAGTGATCTTACCCACTTTGAAACTCTACTTAAATATTTGTTCAGGCCAGGCCGGTGGCTCACACCTGTAATCCCAGCACTCCGGGAGGTCGAGGTGGGCAGACTGCTTGAGTCCAGGAGTTCAAGTCCAGCCTGGGTGACATGGTGAAACCCCCTCTCTACAAAAAATATGAAAATTAGCTGGGCATGATGGAGCATGCCTGTAGTCCCAGCTACTCAGGAGGCTGGGGCAGAGGAGGCGGTGAGCTGAGATTAAACCACTGCACTCTAGCCTGTGTGACAGAGTGAGACCCTGTCTCAAAAAAATAAATAAATAAAAATTGCTTTATGGTTAGAAAGGCAAATAATTGGAAAGGTTTAAAACTGACCTGTTGGCTAGGTGCGGTGGCTCATGCTTGTAATCCCAGCATTTTGGGAGGCCGAGATGGGCAGAAAACTTGAGGTCAGGAGTTCAAGACCAGCCTTGCCAACATGGTGAAACAGCGTCTCTACTAAAAATACAAAAATTAGCCAGGTATGGTGGCGTGTGCCTGTAATCCCAGCTACTCGGAAGGCTGAGGCAGGCGAATCACTTGAGTCTGGGAGGTAGAGGCTGCAGTAACCAAGATCACGTCACTGCACTCCAGCCTGGGCAACAGAGTGAGACCCTGTCTCAAACAAAAAAAAAGAAAACAAAAACAAAAACAACCTTAAACTAAAATTGACCTATTAGGCATACAGTACTAAAACGAAGATGATGATGATGACAATGATAATAAAAGTACATGCTGTATAAGATCTGTGTGACGAAAACTATAAAACCGTGACAAAATAAATCAAGTAAGAACTAAATATATATTTCTCCTTTTCTCTTTCTTTCTTTCTTTCTTTCTTTCTTTCTTTCTTTCTTTCTTTCTTTCTTTCTTTCTTTCTTTCTTTCTTTCTTTCTTTTTTTTTTTGGAACAGAGTCTCGCTCTGTCGCCGAGGCTGGAGTGTAGTGGCACAATCTCGGCTCACTGCAAGCTCTGCCTCCTGGGTTCACGCCATTCTCCTGCCTCAGCCTCCCGAGTAGCTGGGACTATAGGCGCCCGCCACCATGCCTGGCTAATGTTTTGTATTTTTAGTAGAGATGGAGTTTCACCGTGTTAGCCAGGATGGTCTCGATCTCCTGAGCTTGTGATCCGCCTGCCTCGGCCTCTCAAAATGCTGGGATTACAGGCGTGAGCCACTGCACCTGGCCCTAAGTAGATATTTCATGTTCATGGATAGGAAGACTCAATATTGTCGAGATATGAGTTCTTCTTAATTTGAACTATAGATTTAATGCAATCCCAATAAACATCCCAGCAAGTTATTTTATGGCTATAGACAAACTGATTCTACAGTTTACACAGAGGGGCAAAAGCCTCAGAGCAGAAAGCACAATATTGATACCTAATGTAGACAACGGGTTGATGGGTGCAGCAAACCACCATAGCACGTGTATACCTATGTAACAAACCTGCATGTTCTGCACATGTATCCCAGAACTTGAAGTATAATTTTTTAAAAAAGAAAGCACAGTATTGAAGAACACAGTTGGAGGAGTGACACTACCAGATTTCAAGACTTGCCAGGGCCGGGCTCAGTGGCTCAAGCCTGTAATCCCAGCACTTTGGGAGGCCGAGATGGGCGGATCACGAGGTCAGGAGATCAAGACCATCCTGGCTAACACGGTGAAACCCCGTCTCTACTAAAAAATACATAAAACTAGTCGGGTGAGGTGGCGGGCGCCTGTAGTCCCAGCTACTCGGGAGGCTGAGGCAGGAGAATGGCGGGAACCCGGGAGGCGGAGCTTGCAGTGAGCTGAGATCCGGCCACTGCACTCCAGCCTGGGCGACAGAGTGAGACTCCATCTCAAAAAAAAAAAAAAAAAAAAAAA
>NC_037684.1:65923051-65947616 GCF_003255815.1 Theropithecus gelada
GGAAGGGGAGCTAGAAGAGGGGAGAAGCCGCCCAACGCCCCCAAACCGGGGGAGAAAGAGTGAGACTCCATCAAAAAAAAAAAAAAAAAAAAAAAAAGACTTGCCAGAAAACTACAGTAATTAAGACAGTGTAGTGTTGGTGAAAGAATAAATAAATGGATCAATGGGACAGAATAGAGAGCCCAAAAAGGAATTCACATAAATATAGTCAACTGATCTTTGGTGAAGGAGCAAAGCAAATACAATGGAAAAAAAGATAGTCTTTTTAATAAATAATGCTCAACAACTGGAAAACCAAAAAAAAAAAGCCTAGATACAGACCTTATACCTTTCACAAAAATTAACTCAAAATGGATTACAGACCTAAAACACAAAACACTAAAACTCCTGAAAGATAAAATCCAGAAGACCTAAGGTTTGATAATAACTTTTAGCTATAATACCAAAGACATGGCCCATGAAGGAAAGAATTGAAAAGCTGGACTTTCTTTTTTTTTTTGAGACGGAGTCTCACTCTGTCGCCCAGGCTGGAGTGCGGTGGCCGGATCTCAGCTCACTACAAGCTCTGCCTCCCAGGTTTACGCCATTCTCCTGCCTCAGCCTCCCGAGTAGCTGTGACTACAGGCGCCCGCCACCTCACCCGGCTAGTTTTTTGTATTTTTTAGTAGATACGGGTTTTCACCGTGTTAGCCAGGATGGTCTCGATCTCCTGACCTCATGATCCGCCCGTCTCGGCCTCCCAAAGTGCTGGGATTACAGGCTTGAGCCACCGCACCCGGCCTGGACTTTCTTAAAATCAAAAATTCTGTTGGATGAAAGACACTGTCAAGAGAATGAAAAGTAAAGATACGGAGTGAGAGAAAATATTGGCAAAAGACATACCTGAATAAGGACTGTTACCCAAAATATACAGATAACCTTTTGTTTTTTTCTTTTTTTTTTTGAGACACAGTCTCGCTCTGTCGCCCAGACTGGAGTGCAGTGGGGCGATCTCGGCTCACTGCAAGCTCCACCTCCCGGGTTCACGCCATTCTCCTGCCTCAGCCTCCTGAGTAGCTGGGACTACAGGTGCCCGCCACCATGACTGGCTAATTTTTTGTATTTTTTTTGTTTTTTTTTTTTTAGTAGAGATAGGGTTTCACCGTGTTAGCCAGGATGGTCTTGATCTCCAGAACTCGTGATCCACCTGCCTCAGCCTCCCAAAGTGCTGGGATCACAGGTGTGAGCCACCACGCCCGGCCTTTACAGAGAACTTTTAAAACTCAACAATAAGAAATGGGCCAAAGACCTTAACTGCCACCTCACCTAAAGAAGATATACAGATGGTGGCCGGGCACGGTGGCAGCTCACTCCTGTAATCTCAGCACTTTGGGAGGCAGAGGTGGGCGGATCACTTGAGGTCAGGAGTTTAAGACCAGCGGGGTCACTGTGGTGAAACCCGTCTCTACTGAAAACACAAAAATTAGCTGAGTGTGGTGGTGCGAGCCTGCAATCCCAGCTACTAGGGAGGCTGAGGCAGGAGAATCACTTGAACCCGGGAGGTGGACGTTGCAGTGAGCCGAGATTGCACCACTGCACTCCAGCCTGTGGGACAGAGCAAGACTCTGTCTCAAAAAAAAAAAAAAAAGAAGATATACAGATGGCAAGTAAGCATATGGAAAGATACTCTACATCTTATATCAGCCGGGAAATGTAATTAAAACAGCAATGAGACACCACTACATACCTTTTCAAATGGCCAAAGTCCAGAACACTAACAACACCTAGTATTGACAGAGATGGAGAGCAATAAGTACCATTGTTCATTGCTGATGGGAATGCAAAATAGTATGGCCACTGTGGAAGATAGTTCAGTGGTTTCTTGCAAAATTAAACATACTCTTACCGTGTAATCCAGCAATTGCACTCCTTGCTATTTATCCAAAGGAGCTAAAAACTTACGTTCACACAAGAACCTGCACACAGACGTTTATAGAAGCTTTATCCATAGTTGCCAAAACTTGGAAGCAACCAAGATGTCCTTCACTAAGTAAAGGGATACATCCAAACAATGGAATATTAATCAGTACTAAAAAGAAACGAGCTATAAAGTCAGGAAAAGACTTTATAGGAAAAGAAGGAAACTGAGAGGCACATTACTGAGTGAAAGATGCCGGTCTGAAAAGACTACACACCATTTGATTCTAACTATATGACATTCTGGAAAAGGCAAAATTAAGGAGACAATGAAAAGATCAGGATAGGCACGGTGGCTGACGCCTGTAATCCCAACACTTTGGGAGGCCGAGGTGGGCAGATCACAAGGTCAGGAGATCGAGACCATCCTGGCCAACATGGTAAAACTCCGTGTCTACTAAAAATACAAAAATTAGCCGGCGTGGTGGCGTGTGCCTATGATCCCAGCTACTCAGGAGGCTGAGGCAGAATTGCTTGAACTCGGGAGGTGGAGGTTGCAGTGAGCCGAGATCACGCCACTGTACTTCAGCCTGGCGACAGAGTGAGACTCCATCTTAAAAAAAAAAAAAAAAAAGATAAGTGCTTGCCATGGGTTAGGGGGGAGGGAGGGTGAATAGGTAAAACACAGAGGATGCTTTGGATGGTGAAACTATTCTGTATGACACTATCATGGTAAATATATGTGGCTATTAATTTGTCCAAACCCAGAGAGTATACAATGCAAAGAGGAAACCCTAATGTACACAATGGGTTTTGGGTAATAATGATGTGTCCACGTAGGTTTATTAACTGTCATATATCTACTCTGCTGGAAGATATTGATAATGGGAGAGACTCTTTAACTGTGGGGTGAAGAAGTATTGGGGAAACTTCAAATACTTGTATCTTCTGTTTAATTTTGCTGTGAATCTAAAACTGCTCTAAAAAAAAAATAGCCTAGTAAAAACAAAAATAGGCCAGGCAAGGTGGCTCATGCCTGTAATCTTAGTGCTCTGGGAGGCCAAGCAGGAGGATCACTTGAGGCTGGTGTTTGAGGCCAGCCTGGAAAGCATAGAAAGACCCTATCTCTATGAAAAGTTTTTAAAAATTAGTCGGCATGGTAGTATACATCTATAGTCCTGGCTACTGGGGAGGCTGAGGCAGAGAATCGCTTCATCCCAGGAGTTCGTGGTTACAGTGAGCTGTGGTTGTGTCACTACACTCCAGCCTGCGTGGTAGAGACCCTGTCTCCAAAGTACACACACACACACACACATGAACGTGCAAACAAAAAAAATGGTATGTGTCAATAAATGCTGCTGTGTCAGACATGGTGCAGAACTCCTTCCTTACATGATCTCATTCGATCCTCATAAACGCCTAATGAGATAGGTACCATTTTCATCCCTGCTTTACAGATGAGAAGACTGAGGCTCATACCATTGGAGATCTCCTCACTTGCAAGTAGTAGAGCTGAGATTTCAACCCAGGCCGACTGGCTCCAGAACCCGTGCACTTGAATGACGTCACTTGAATGATGTCAGTTGTAGTTTTAAAAAGTTTATTTAGAAATCACACATATGTAGCTTCGAGGCTCTGTGAAACTCTTTACCGCTCGCATCCCCAAGTCCCCAAACAAATGCTACAAAGATTCACTCCAGGTTGTCCCCTCATAGGCCGAGCCTTCATCCTGTTGTCCTGCTGAGGCACTTTGGAAGTTAGGGGTGAGGAGTGGAAACTGGGGAGCATATAATTCTGGTCCTCGCCTTCACATTCTCAAGCCTTGGTTTCTCTTCTCAGTCACAAAATGTCTTTTGAGCCACAACAGGCTAAATTCAGTTTAAAGTAACTTGAAAGAGCATGATATTTGTTTTATAATATTCAAAATTCATTAAGACACAAACCTATATAGTCACTAGCTATATTGATTGTTTTAAAATCGAATGTTGTGGCCGAGTGCGGTGGCTCACACCTGTAATCCCATCACTTTGGGAGGCTGAGGCAGGAGGATCCCTTCAGGTGAGGAGTTCGAGACCAGCCTGGCCAATATGGCGAAACCCCATCTCTACTGAAAATACAAAAATTGGCTGGGCACAGTGGCTCACACCTGTAATCCCAGCACTTTGGGAGGCCAAGGCAGGTGGATCACGAAGTCAGGAGATCGAGACCATCCTGGCTAACACGGTGAAACCCCATCTCTACTAAAAAGATACAAAAAATTGGCTGGGCATGGTGGTGGGCGCCTGTAGTCCCAGCTACTCAGGAGGCTGAGGCAGGAGAATGGCGTGAACCCGGGAGGCAGAGCTTGCAGTGAGCCAAGACAGGCCTGGGCGACAGAGCAAGACTCCGATTCAAAAAAAAAAGAAAAAAGAAAATACAAAAATTAACCAGGCATGATGGCGCCTGCCTGTAATCCCAGCTACTCTGGTGGCTGAGTCACGAGAATCGCTTGAACCCAGGAGGCAGAGGTTGCAGTGAGTTGAGATCATGCCACTGCACTCCAGTCTGAGTGACAGACAGAGACTCTGTCTCAAGAAAACAATAATGATAACAAATAAATAAAATGTTGCTCATGCACATTTTAAAATTAGAACTTCACAGTGAATGCTATAAAACAACCAGCATACATCATCAAACTTTTTATTTGGAGTGAGTAGTGGGGGGCACCCCAACCTTTGAAAAGCACTTTAAATTTTAAATATGTTTCCCCCTCTTACGTAGTACATGTTGTAGTTCAGATAATACAGTCACCAAACAATAAGGAGTCTTTTGTGCTTTCTTGGGATATTAAATATGGTCTCTTTGCATTTGTAAGAATTAAGTTCTGGTGAAAACAGTGGCAGCTGAGAGACTAGCATTGCTGAGGTTATGTTTATACCTTCTCTTGGCCATATTTGAGTGGATGTAAAAGTGTTAATTTTTTTTTTTTTTTTTTTTTGAGACGGAGTCTCGCGCTGTCGCCCAGGCTGGAGTGCAGTGGCGCGATCTCGGCTCACTGCAAGCTCCGCCTCCCGGGTTCACGCCATTCTCCTGCCTCAACCTCCTGAGTAGCTGGGACTACAGGCGTCCGCCACCGCGCCCGGCTAATTTTTTGTATTTTTAGTAGAGACGGGGTTTCACCGTGGTCTCGATCTCCTGACCTTGTGATCCACCCACCTCGGCCTCCCAAAGTGCTGGGATTACAGGGCCACCGCGTCCGGCCAAAAGTGTTAATTTTTAAAATATTCAAAATGCACCGGTGGTTTTAGGGAGAAAGCATGGTGAAGCCTGTTTGCATCCTGCAGGCCCAGGAGGGTTACTTCCTGGCAAGTGAGCTCGGTGTTGGCATTGAATTCCCTTGGTTAGCCTGGGGGTGCATCGTGAGCAGAACCTTCATGAACGTCCTCCAGGCAATGTGTGCGGCACTGGCATGACTTTGGCCATCTTTTTAATTCATCCTTCATTTAGCCTTTTTCTTTTTTTTTTTTTTAATTAACATTTGAATCTTTTAAATTGCCATAGGTTTTTGGGGAACAGGTGGTTATTGGTTACATGAGTAAATTCTTCAGTGGTAATTTGTGAGATTTTGGTGCCTTTTTCTTAACACTGTTTCTCCTCGCAGGGAGTGTCAGCTATCAGGTGCCTGAAGATGGGGGGTTTGTTGGTGGGCTCTGGAGCCGGACTGCTGGTCTTCTGTAAAAGCCCTAGCTACAAACCCATCAAGTAAGTTCTGGGCCTCACAGAGTGGGGCTGGGTAGAGACTCACTAAAGGGAGGTTTGCTTAAAGCCGGCAACTCGATGCTATTGGCAAAGTGATGTTTGGTTAAAAAATTTCATCTTGCTGTTAGAATGAGTAGTTGGAATCACAATAGATGGTGGCTTCTTTGCCAATGAAAAGACAAAAGCTTATGTTGAATCAAACCAAAGTAGTCCACTATTATCCAGAGGGACACTGCCCATTTAATAAATACGTAAGTTTGCATTTAGCTAATACATTGAGCCGTGATGAAAGGAATGGGATGTTATAAACTTATCCAACAAATAACCCCCAATGTTAAATGTTCAAAATTGGTTAATTCAATGAAATTTATTATGCATTGGGTACCTATTATGTGCAAAGCTTTGTGTTAGTCATGCATTTGAATACAATTTATAATAGAAATAGCCAACATTCACCAGCCATTTCTATATGCCAGATACTGTGCTATGTACATTTCTTGGCTCCAATCAAAATAAAATGCAACCAAACCTTATGTATTGCCATTAACAAGTACTTATTCAGCACCTCCTCCAACCAAACCAATGTATTAGATGCTATTAATAAAATAAAGAAACATAAGCTATGGTCTTTGTCCTCCCAGAACGTACAGACTCGTTTGGGGATAAGGTATATACACATGAAAGAAGTCACTACCAGACAAGATAGTATATTAACACATGGTCCAGATAAAGTAAAATATATTATGAATGTTGTAGAGATCAGAGAAGAGGGTGACCTTCTTGGGATGGAGAGATCAGGGAGGACAGTTCATAGAGGGATGGGCTTAAACAAAACCAGTTACCCCACACATGCTCTGTATGGCCTCTGCTACCTCCCAGGAAGCCAGGGGTAGTTGCATATACATTGTAGAAATGAGCATCAGCTGTCTTCATTCAAAGAAATCTGTGTTGAACATTCATGGTGTACCAGGCACCATTCTAGGTGCTTAGGATATCTCAGTGAATAAAACAAAAAAGACGGAAGAAAAAAAAAATCCCTGCCCTCATGGAGCTTACATTCTAGCAGGAAGGAAAAGGCAATAAATAAGAAACAAAATAAACATGGAAGGTACATAGTATTAGAGGGTGACAAATACAATGGGGAAAAATGAATTAGGATGTAGAGTAAGGGGATTACAGTTTGAATAGAAGCAGGGAGGCCAGGTGCAGTGCTTCATGCCTGTAATTCCAGCACTTTGGGAGGTCGAGGCAAGTGGATTGCTTGAGCCCAGGAGTTCCAGACCAGCCTGGAAGCACAGTGAAACCACATTTCTACAAAAAATACAAAATGTAGCCAGATGTGGTGGCACACACCTGTAGTCCCAGCTACTCAGGAGACTGAAGCAGGAGGATTGATTGAGGTTGATCAATCAACCTCAAGGTTGAGGCTGGAGTGAGCCATGATTGCAACACTGCACTCAGCCTGGGTGACAGAGCGAGACCTTGTCTCAATTTTTTTGTTTAAATAAAAAAGCAGTGTATACTTTGCCATTTTAAATTCAGTGGTCAAGGTAGGGCTTATTGAGAATGTTTTGGACCAGTTTCATGCCTGTATGAAGGGGAATGAGGGAGGGAGGAGACTTTAGAACAATATTGGAAGCCCTCCAGGTTATTATACATGTTCAAGTTTGAAAGCCACAGCCCCAGAGAATGCTGGGAGCAGCGTTTCATCAGGAGCCTGGTGCCTGGACAACCTCATGGAATAGACACTTATAAAACCTGGAATCTGATTTCTGGAGAGAGAGAGACAGACAGACAGAGAGAGAGAGACAGAGAGAGAGTAGATCCTCTCTTAATTTACAACCGAACCTGAATCCTAATACAGGTGAGGTGGAGAAGAGGAGTGATGAGAAACTTAACCTTAAGATAGCAAAAACCAGGAGAGGAAAGAAATAACATTCAAGTATTATCAATAATACAAGATGCAAGAAATAAAATAAAATCAAGTAAAAAAAAAACTATGTTGGGTTGTCTCTGGATGTATGAAGTGGATATAGAAAATTAACCCTCTAATTTTTTAACCCTTCGTTTTTAATGTGCATATGATCCCGTTATGATGAAGATAAACTCCAAGTAATTATTACAAGGTTTGTGTCATCACTGTTTCCAAAATAACCCTGTGTGACAGTGCAGACTTAAATCAGATGTGATTTCCACCTCCAGGGCTTTTTGTAGGTTGAAAAGGCAGCTCACATGAGAAGTCATGGAGACTAGAAAGGGAAGAGGTATGATCAAAACGCTCACTGCAACCTCTGCCTCCCGGGTTCAAGCGATTCTCCTGCCTCAGCCTCCAGAGTAGCTGGGATTACAGGCGCCCATCACCAAGCCCAGCTAATTTTTTTGTATTTTTAGTAGACACGGGGTTTCACCATGTTGGCCAGGCTGGTCTCAAACTTGCTACCTCAGGTGATCTGCCCGCCTTGGCCTCCCAAAGTGCTAGGATTACAGACGTGAGCCACCGCGCCCAGCCTGTTCTTCCCCTTTTATCCCTAGGCTTCACTTTGTCTTCTGAAGTTCCCAGATGCCAATAGCCAGTATTTCTTGAGGTTGTCATCTGTAGGCTAGCATACCTTACCTTCGCTGCAACCCCTGTAAAGGAGGAATTATTCTGTGGTTGAGTAAACTGAGGTCAGAGGTTTCTGACAATTTGCCCAGAGTCACAGACCTCTAGTTAGTGCAGGAACTGGGATTTAACTTGTCTTCCTTTCTCCATTAACTGTTCTGTGTCCCACCAAATAAACCTCTAAAACACTGCACTTCCCATGCTGGCTTCCTGCACAAGAACCCGCGTTGAATTCTTCATTGTTCAAACTACATTACTTACAGAGAGAGGCTGTATTCCTAGGGCCTCATTGATTTATATGCTTTTTTTTTTTTTTAATTCATACTCATTGTAAAGGGAAGAGGGAGAAATATGAACTGTAGAAGAGGAGAAACCAACTCCTAAAGGTTCTGGCAAAGACAACCCCTACTTTTTTTCTTTCTCTCTTTCTTTCTTTCTTTCTTTCTTTCTTTCTTTCTTTCTTTCTTTCTTTCTTTCTTTCTTTCTTTCTTTCTTTCTTTCTTTCTTTCTTTCCTTCTTTCTTTCTTTCCTTCTTTCCTTCTTTCCTTCTTTCCTTCTTTCCTTCCTTCCTTCCTTCCTTCCTTCTTTCTTTCTTTCTTTCGACAGAGTCTCACTCTGTCACCCAGGATGGAGGACAGGGATGACATTGTGGCTCACTGCAGCCTCCAACTCCTGGGCTCAAGTGACCCTTCTACCTCAGACTCCCAAGTAGCTGGGACTATAGGTGCGCACCACCACACCTGGCTACTTTATTTTATTTTATTTTTTATTTTTAGAGACAGGGTCTTGCCATGTTGCCCAGGCTAGTCTCAAACTCCTGGCCTCAAGTGGTCATCCTTGCCTAAGCCTCCCAAAGTGCTGGGATTACAGGCATGAACCACTGTACAAGCTCTGAAATGATTTTACTTATAAATAAAATTTTGTATTCTATTTTTTTTACTTAATGCAAGCATCATAAACATTTTCAGTATTACGATGTAATCTTTTTATTATGGTAACATATACACACGCTACATAATCTTTTGAACATTTTTTTAGGCAAATATTCTATGAAGCTGATGTTCCAAAGATCATTTAACTACTCCATTACGACTGGCTATCTAGGTTGTTTCCAACCTTTTACACTTTCAGATAGGGTTATCATAGCATCCTTTGACGTAAAGTATCTTCCCCCTGATTTTAGGATTATTTTTCAGAAGTGAAATTAATAAAGGGGTTAGTTGCTGTGGTCAGTTGTACCCATAGGCCTGCCTGGAATACTCCCTCTACCCAAATCCTGCCTGCATTGCACAACCCATGTCAAAATGTTATCTCACTGAAGAATCTTCCCTGACTACTTTAACCTACGCTGACCTCTGGCTTTGCTGTTCATGTGTCCACCAACTTGTGAGTAACTCCTGCATTTTCAACTGTGTCACTTCTGTGAGGGCAGGTCCGAAATTAGACGCCTGATTTGTATCCCCTGACAGGCTTCAGACGACTCATAACCACTTACTGGTTGAGTGGGTCTCCTTTACCTTTGTGCTTCTCCCTAAAGGAAGATTCAGTTGCAAGGCGGCATCACTTCTATCACACTGCGAGGAGAAGGACACCAGTTTTTCGTAGGAACAGAAGAATCGCACATTTATCGTGTCAGCTTCACGGATTTCAAAGAGACACTCATAGCGACTTGTCACTTTGAAGCTGTGGAGGATATTGTCTTTCCATTGTGAGTAGAAGAGAAAAAGAAGAATGTGGAGATTTGGTGCGGTATGCAAGGGCATTTAATTTTACGAATGCATTTTCAGTATCAATTAACACAGTTACGATTTTGTCTCCTTAAATTTTTCTAATGTGATGAATTATTTTGATAGACTTTCCATTGTCTTCGCCATGCAATTATATTAGCTTTCTAATTCAAATTTGGGTTTCTTCAGAGTACTGACTTTTCTAATCAACCCCTCCTGGAAAGGGTAAGTACCTGACAAAACCTTTCTGTTTTCCTAATGCCATCCAGGAAAAGCTTAGTACTGGCAGTCCCTGACTTACGATTTTTTTATTTTATGATGGTGTAAAAGTGAACTGTATTCAGTAGAAACGATGTTTCAAGTACCCATACAACTATTTTGTTTTTCCCTTTCAGTACAGTATTCCATAAATTACATGAGATATTCAACACTTTATTAGAAAATAGGCTTTGTGTTAGATGAGTTTGCCCAGCTACAGGCTAATGGAAGTGTTCTGGGTATGTTTAAGGTGGGCTGGGCTAAGCTAGGATGTTCAGCAGGTTAGGTGTATTAAATGCATTTTCAACTTAGGATATTTTCAATTACATTGGGTTTATCAGGCGTATAGCCCCATCTTAAGACAAGAAGTATCTGTGGTACCTGTTTTAAAACTTCTTTTTTTTTTTTTTTGAGACGGAGTCTCGCTCTGTCGCCCAGGCTGGAGTGCAGTGGCCGGATCTCAGCTCACTGCAAGCTCCGCCTCCCGGGTTTACGCCATTCTCCTGCCTCAGCCTCCCGAGTAGCTGGGACTACAGGCGCCTGCCACCTCGCCTGGCTAGTTTTTTTTTTTTTTAGTAGAGACGGGGTTTCACTGTGTTAGCCAGGATGGTCTCGATCTCCTGACCTCGTGATCCGCCCGTCTCGGCCTCCCAAAGTGCTGGGATTACAGGCTTGAGCCACTGCGCCCGGCCTTAAAACTTCTTTCCTGTCATTTGTTTGTACCTCTTGAGGTCTTCTAGATTTGGCAGGCTTCATGGTGGTGTTCATTAGGAGGGCTTCTGGATCTAGTTGCTGTATTTCTTGGTAAATCTCACCCAGCACAAGTAAAACAAATAACTACCAGCAGTTTTGGTATCAAAAGGAGCTTCAGTCATATGTTCCGGTACTTGATTTTGTAACACATTTTGTCTTTGGTGAGATTCATTCCATGAAGTTGGTCAGTTTTTGCTCTAAACTTCCTCAGTACTTAGCTTGAATTTATAATACTCAACTTTCAGCAAGACTTATATTCAGACCTCAGTTTCTTTTTTGTTTTTGAGACGAAGCCTTGCTCTGTCACCCAGGCTGGAGTGCAATGGCGGAATCTCGACTCACTGCAACCTCCACCTCCAGGCTTCAAGTGATTCTCCTGTCTCAGTCTCCTGAGTAGCTAGGATTACAGGCATGCGCCACCACGCCCAGCTATTTTTTTAAATTTTTGGTAGAGATGGGGTTTCACCTTGTTGGCCAGGCTGGTCTTGAACTCCTGACTTCAAGTGATCCACCCGCCTCGGCCTCCCAAGGTGCTGGGATTACAGGCACGAGCCACCGCACCCAGCCTCAGACCTCAGTTTTTGAGATCTTGAGCTGTGGTTTCGGTTCCCTGAATCCCTGTGATTAGGTCTTTCCACGTATTTCCAACAGTGAAAATGGCTGGTGCTTTCCCATTAGGTGAATCTTTATTTGCAAGTTGGTCGTTTTCTTTTGGTTTCACCTTTTCCCCTCTTTTTTTTTTTTTTTGGTTAATAAGCAGTTTAGTAGAATTAATCTGTAAAATTGTTTGGCCCTGGTGCTTTTTTTAAGGGTAAATTTTAAACTATCTTTTCAATTGCTTACATAGGTATTGATCTGTTTGGGTTTTGCATCTCTTTCTTTTCCTTTCCTTTCCTTTTTCTTGTCTTTTCTTTCTTTCTTTCTTTCTTTTTTTTTTTTTTTTCTTTTTTGAGACTCAGTCTTGCTCTGTTACCATGCTGGAGTGAAGCGGCGCGATCTCAGCTCACTGTAACCTCCGTCTCCCGGGTTCAAGCGATTCTCCTGCCTCAGTCTCCCGGGTAGCTGGGATTACAGGCGTGTGCCACCATGCCCAGCTAATTTTTATATTTTTAGTAGAGATGGGGTTTCACTATGTTGGCCAGGCTAGTCACGAGCTCCTGACCTCAGGTGATCCACCCGCCTCAGCCTTCCAAGGTGCTGAGATTGTAGGCATGAGCTACCACGCCTGGCCTCTCAAAATATTTCTCTTGCCATCAATTTTACTTAGTCTGATATTAAGATTACCACATCTTCATTCTTTTAAAATAACATTTACTAATTAGCTATTTTTGCTATAATGTAATAAACGAATTCATTGGAAAACCTAAACTTCATGTACTAAAAACAACAACAACAACAAAAGGACTTCTGGGAAAAATTGAATTAGGCCAGGATTTCTCAACCTCAGCACTACTGACATTTTGAGCTAGATAACTTGGTATTGTGGATGCGATTCTATACGTTAAAGGATGTTTGGCAGCATCCCTGGCCTCTACCCATCAGATGCGAGTAGCAGCTCCTTCCCTGCAATTATGACAACCAAAAACCGTCCCCAGACTTTGCCAAACTTCCCCTGGTGGTAAAATTACCCGTAGCTGAGAATCACTGTGGTTAGGCCAGACCTCTTAACACCGATGCAATTTTGTAATCAGAGCACTAACAAACCAGTCACAATTTTAATAAAATATTAGCATGGTTAGAAAGGGTTTATTAACTTCCTAATAAGTAAAGAAATACTGCAGTAAATGTAGGACTTCACTTTTTAATAAGTAAGGGTAACTTTCTAAAAGGAGATTTAAGAAGACTTGAGGCTGCTGAGTTGTGGAGATGAACTAAACTAAGAGGAAGAACACAGAATAAATGTATGGTACTGCTTTCTTCCTTTACTTGATAATTTAGTTGTGTTAATGTTCTTTGTTTTCAGTTGCTATTATTTTATATACCAAAGCATTATTATACCGAGATAAATCATGCATGAACCAATGAAACTTCTGTAATATTCTATTAAGTTGGTGCAAAAGTAATTGCGGTTTTACTATCATTTGCCTTTTTACCAATTGCATGTAAGCTAATATTCATTATAGAAACATGCATTATAGCAAAAGAGAGTGTATTTTTTTTTTCAACTCTTTATTTTCAACCTATTAGTGTTTAGTTTTAGGTAAGTCTTAGTCTTTTAATAGAATTTAATTCATTCATACTTATTACTACCTAATAAGTTTATAGATTTTTCTATTTAACATGTTTACTTTTTTTGTCTTTTCTTGTAGTCATCATGTTTTGTTTGGTTCTGTTTTACCCTTTGCTGCATACAACTTGGAAACTATCTACTTTATTTGTATTCATTTAGTGGTTACCCTTGAATTTTTTTGTTTGTTTGTTTTGTTTTGTTTTGTTTTTAGGAGATAAGGTCTTGCGCTGTCACCCAGGCTAGAGCACAGTGATGCAATCATAGCTAACTGCAACCTAGAACTCCTGGGGTTAAGCAATCCTTCTGCCTTAACCTCTGGTCTGGAGTAGCTGGGCCTGAGGGCATGCACCACCATGCCCAGCTAATTAAAAAAAAAAAAAATTTTTTTTTTTTTTTTTTTTCCAGAAACAGGGTCTCGCTATGTTGCCCAAGTTGATTTCCAACTGCCATCCTCAAGTACTCCTCCTACCTTGGCATCCCAGAGCACAGGCCTCTCAGATTATAGGCAAGAACCACTGCAGTCAACCTCTAAATTTTTAATATACATATTTAAATATAGTTTTTCATCGAAGACTACAGTTAACCAATGTTTGTATCCAATCTGCCAAAAAGGCAAGAGTCTCGGCATATTTTTATTTTCACCTTTCCTCCACCATGTCCTATGTTGAAATTATTTGGAATTCTAGATCTTTGCTTTTATCAGTCTCTCTCTCTCTCTCTCTCTTTTTTTAAACACATCAATCCCCTTGGATTCTTTTTTTTTTTTTTTTGGAATTCCTTCAGAAATAATCTATGTACAGAAAATTTGGTCTCAACCAGGTACAGTGGCTCACGCCTGTAATCACAGCACTTTGCGAGACTGTGGCAGGAAAAATAACTTAAGCCCAGCAGTTTGAGACTTACCTGGGTAAGATGGTGAGACACCCCCTCCTCATCTTTACAAAACTAAATAAATAAACTGGACATGTTGGTGGCACTGCCTGTAGTCTCAGCTACTCGGGAGGCTAAGGTGGGAAGAAGTTTGAGGCTACCATGAGCTACAATCACACCAGTGCACGCCAGCCTGGGTGACAGAGCAAGACCCTGTTTCTATTAAAAAACAAAACAAAACAAAACAAAAAGCAAGAAGAAGAAGATGAAAAGAAAAAAGAAAGAAAGAAAATTTGGTCTCTGCTTATCTGAAAATATGTTTGTTTTACCCTCAAACTTGAATAATAGTTTGGTGCAGTATAAAAAGAATTTTAATGGAGTTTGTGTTGAAGTATAACATATATGCAAAATACATAAATCATAAATAAGCACCTCAGTGACTTACCACACCTATATGACTATCACCCTGGTAAAGCAATAGAACATTTTTATCATCCCCCAAACACCCCTTCCAATCACTACCCTCACCCTCCTACTTAATCACTACCTGAACTTCTAGTCTCATAGATTAGTTTTACCTGCTTTTGAACTTTATGTAAATAGAATATTTCAATATATCCTTTGGAGATCTTTTTTCTTCTCTGTGGAAGCTTTTAATGTAGTTAGTGTCATACAGATCTTCTTCTCCTTATTGATTTTTAGTCCACTTTTATTATCAGTTACTGAGAAAAATGTTAAAATCTCAAGCAACAAATATAGAGTTTCACCTTTATTTCTCATAGTTTTTGTTTTGCGTATCTTAAAGCTCTATTATTAGGTGTTGTTAATTATTTATTATATCTTTCTGCTGTATTGACATTTTTATTAAAGTGTTCCTCTTTGTCTCTAGTAATTCTCTTTGATTTGAAGTATGTTTGTATAATTTTAATCTACTCATTACAGCTTTCTTATGCTTACTCTTAGCAGGATAAATCTTTTTTTAACCCTTTTATTTTTTCCATGTGTCTTTATATTTAAAGTACATCTCTTAAAAAACAGCATATACTTGGTTTTTACTTCTCTATCCAGTCTGATAATCTCTGCTTTTATTTGGAACGTTTAATCCATTTACATTTAATGTAATCTTTCATACATTTGTATTAAATCCTTTTACAAACTGCATAAAACTTCATCAATGCAATACTATAATTTTTGCTTTAAAGAATCATAAACATTTTCAAGAAATTAAGAGAACAAAACTTTTAAAATGTCTTGTGTGCTTACTTACATATTTGACTATTTCTGATGGTCTTCATTCTTATATATCTAAGCTGCCATCTGTTATCTTTTCCCCCTCTAAAGAACTTTGTTTAGCATTTAAAAAAAAAAAAAAGAAAAAAAGAGAGAGACAGGGTTTCACTCTGTTGCCCAGGATGGAGTGAAGTGACTATTCACAAGCATGATCATTGCACACTGCAGCCTAAACGCCTGGTCTCAAGTGATCTCCTGCCTCAGCCTCCTGAGTAGCTGGGACTACAGGTGCATGCCATTTTGCCTGGCTCATTTAACATCTTTTAAAAGTATAAGCCTCTGGTGAAGCATTATCTCAGTTTTTATTTATCTGGAAACATTTTTTTAGATTTTATTTTTGAAGAAAGTTTCACTGGTTACAGAATTCTTACCCAATTGTTTTCTATTTATTCATTAGTTTGAATACATCATTCCAGACTTTCTAATGAGAAGTCATTCTGTATTCTTATGATTTTCCTCTTTGTAATATGTCATTTTTCTGCTTATTTTTCAAGATTTTTTCTTTGCTTTTGTCTTTCATCAGTTTGACTGATCTCTCTTTCTCTTTGTGTTTATCCTTCTTAGGGTTTGTTCAACTTTTTGAATCTATAAGCTGATATTTAGCTGATATATAAGCTGAGACAGAGTGAAACCCTGTCTCTCTCTCTCTCTTTTTTTTTTTTAATGCTAAACAAAGTTCTTTAGAGGGGGAAAAGATAACAGATGGCAACTTAGATATATAAGAATGAAAACCATCAGAAATTCCTTAAGAATTTTCACCTTTTCTCACTTCTGTTCCCCTGAGATTCAAATTATCTGTGTTTAGTTTTAGGCTGTTCATTTTTCTTCAATTTTTTGAATCTCTTTTTAAAATTATGTAATCTCTATTAAATCTACCTTCCAGTTTACAGACTTTTTTTTTTAACCATCTCTAATCTGTCATTGAGTCCACCTAGTCAATTTATTTTAGTTATTGTACTTCTTACCTATAGAAAAATATATTATTGCTATAAGTTATATAATTATAATATTACATATATAGTTTCTAATTCTCTGTTCAGATTACCTATCTGTTCACTTATTGATATGACAGTTTCCTTTAATATTTTGAATATATTTTTAAATAGCTGCTTTAAAGTTTTTGTCTGCTAATCTTACACCTGGGTCTACTTGGAGTCAGTCGCTTCTGACTGCCTTTTTTTCTGAGTCACATTTTCCTATTTGTTTGCATGTTTGATAATTTTTTTGTTGAAAACTTAGTATTATATAGAATACACTATAGCAAGTCTGTTCTCTGAGGATTGTTGGCATGGACTCAAACTGCAAATTTTGCCTCCCCATAGTATGCATCAGCTGATATTCTCGTGACTTCCCACTGCTGCATTTTTAGCCTGGCCTTGGGTTCTTCTGTGGGCTTGCATTATCTGGCAGTCACCCAGGGGTTTATGCAGAGATGAAGCTCATCCTTTCCATGATTTCCTTTCTTTTAGTGACTTCTCCCTATTTTCCAAATATTCTGCTAACCTCAAGCTGTGTCACTTGAAGCCTGCAAGGTTCAGCTTCCTGCCATCCAAGCTGAGCTCATTTGGGGAATGTATTTAATTAAAAAGGCAAACAAACCGAAAACAAAAAATCTCTGAGATTGACCCCATGTAGCTGTCTTTAAAAGTAGAGTCCTTAAAAAAATCAATAATAATAATAATAAAAAAACAGTAGAATCCTCTCTCGTCTCTGCCTGCTTGTTCTTTCTCTTGGTATTCCCCCCAATACATGTATAATTTAGCTACCCAACAGAGATTTGGGCAGTGTTTATAACCAGAATTTACATCTTATTCTTGTGGTTCTCTTGCCAATAGGACATTCCCCCTTTAAATTCCAGCTGATTTTCTAGCCCTTAACTCTGATCTGTAGCATTGTTAGCTATGAAGGCTATGGTTTTTCTGCCACCTTTTTCTACAGCCACCATAGCTGTGGGGGTTAGAGGCTCCCACATGTGAGAAAGCCACACGCTAACAATTCTAAACCCTTACCAGTTGGTTGCACTCTTAGAAGAGCAAACTCTTCTTGATTTCTATCTAATTTTAGAGGTTTTTAGTGTCATTAAGATTTTTGTTATTGTTTTTAATTCATCCAGTTTTTCTAATTGTTATTTGTGAGAAAATGTGTGTGACCAGTTCAATGCTCCAGTCTTACAAGATGTACTCTCTGCTTATGCTTTTGAGCTCAGTTTTTCTCTACAGGTCTTATCTGTCTGATTTCTATTTATCCACAATGTTCCTGACCTATGTGATGATACTCTTTCCTACTTTCCTGTACTGTTAAGGGCAAAATTATGTACATCTATAGCTACATCTATATCTATAAATATCTTCATTTCATGGGATTTTAGGTGGGAGAGAGGGAGCACATGGGCCTGGTATCGCACCATGATCCAATCAATTGGGTTCTTTCTGGAACTTAACCTCTCAGATGCTAAACTAAGAACAATCTACCACTTCAATGGTTCAGTTTTGAACTAGGCTTGACTGCTGAGGAAGTGGATAGGCCATCAAGGGTAGAGAGTTTGGAAGAAAGTTCTTTTATTTTTTTGAGATGGAGTTTCTTTCTTGTTGCCCAGGCTGGAGTGCAATGGCATGATCTCGGCTCACTGCGACCCCCGCCTACTGGGTTCAAGCTATTCTCCTGCCTCAGCCTTCCAAGTAGCTGGGACTACAGGTGCATACCACCACGACCAGCTAATGTTTATATTTTTAGTAGAGACAGGGTTTCGCCATCTTGGCCAAGCTGGTCTCAAACTCTTGACCTCAGGTGCTCCACTCACCTTGGCCCTCCCAAGGTGCTGGGATTACAGGTGTGAGCCAGCGCGCCTGGCCTGGAATGTTCTTTAGGGGGCGTTCATTTCATGATATTTGATTTTCATGAGTGGTCCGTGAGTACACCTCTTTAAGAGCTTACTTCCCTCGAAGGAGGAGCTCATTCACCGAAGGCATTATCTAATATAAATTCCTCTAATTTTAAATTAATATTAACATTCTAATGTTGACTTGATTTATGTTGATCAAGATTGTCTAGCAAGAAGCCCCATCACATCTGCTGTCTCATTCCAGCACTTACTCTTCTAACTAAGTAGTCCATCATCATACCTTTAACACTGAACCCCAACATTAAATGTGTGGAAGGGATCCACTTATTTTTTCTTTTAATTCTAAAGTGAGTAGGTCTTAAAATAAGAGAAAAGGACTCTTTTTTGAAATGTGTTCATGAAAAAATGTAGGCATTGCTTGACAGGTACTGAAACCTAAAAATTAGCTTCAGTCTCCACAGAGACAAGCTAGAAATTTATACTTATAAACCAACTGGACTTTATTTTACCCCAATATTATTCCTTCTTCTTATTCAAATTGGAATAATCTGTAATCTTTTGACATATTGGCAATTTACATTGTATTTACAGGTTGCCTTTTTTTTTTTTTTTTCTTTTTTTTTTTAGCTTGACAGACCAAGGAAGGGTTTTGGGTTATCTGCAAACATGAATTCTGGCACCTCTGTCTTTTTCTTTTTGAAGATTTTAATAAAATTGTCTACTTGGCTGGGCACAGTGGCTCACGCCTGTAACCCCAGCACTTTGGGAGGCCGAGGCGGGTGGATCACCTGAGGTCAGGAGTTTGAGACTAGCCTGGCCAACATGGTGAAACCCTGTCTCTACTAAAAATACAAAAAATAGGCTGGACATGGTGGCACATGCCTGTAATCCCAACTACTCGGGAGGCTGAGGTAGGAGAATTGCTTGAACATAGGAGGCAGAGTGAGCCGAGACTGGACCATTGCGCTGCAGCCCAGGCCACAGAGCGAGACTCCATCTCAAAAATAAATAAATAAATAAATAAATAAAAAGATTGTCTACTTTACAGGAAAAGGTTTCTTTATTCTCTTTTAATACAAGTAATCCAAGGGCGTATTTATCTCAAGAAATGTTATAGCTGTCTACTTATCTCCAAACTCAGGTAATATCCATTAAATATGTACAGCTTTTTGTTTGTCAATTATACCTCAATAAAGTGGTTTTTATTTTATTTCATTTTATTTTTAGAGGCAAGTTCTCTTGTCTCACTCTGTCATCCAGGCTGGAGTGCAGTGGCATGATCATAGCTCAATGCAGTCTCTAACCCCTGGGCTCAAGAGATCTTCCTTCCTTAGCCTCACGAGAAGCTAGGACCACAGGCATGAATCCACTACACCCAACTAATTTTTATATATTTTTATTTTTTGTGTGAAGGGAGGGTCTCACTACGTTGCTCAGGCTGGTCTTGAACTCCTGGCCTCAAGTGATGGGATCCTCCCTTCTTGGCCTCCCAAAGTGCTGGGATGACAGGTGCGAGCCACCACATCGGGCCTCAATAAAGTAGTTTTATAGAAAAGACAAATGTTACTTACTATCCTCCAGTCTACCAAGACTTTGTGAGAATTTTAAATCGGTTTATTCTTTTTGAGCAACTTTGTCCCAAGCCTTCCTAAAGAGAAAGGACTACAAAAGATGGTCCACAGGTGATTAGAGGGCATTACATACCATTATACAAGATGTGTCAAATGGTCAGTAAGACAATCATTAAGCCTTCAGATAATAAAAGGCATCCTTCCCTATATTCTCTTTTTTTTTTTTTTTTTTTTTTTTGAGATGGAGCCTGGCTCTGTTGCCCAGGCTGGAGTGCAGTGGCCCAGTCTTGGCTCACTGCAACCTCTGCCTCCCAGGTTCAAGCGATTCTCCTGCCTCAGCCTCCTGAGTAGCTGGGATTACAGGCATGTGCCACCATGCCCGGCTAATTTTTGTATTTTTAATAGAGAGGGTTTCACCGTATTGGCCAGGCTGGTCTCAAACTCCTGACCTCAGGTGATCCACCAGCCTTGGCCTCCCAAAGTGCTAGGATGACAGGCATGAGCCACTGTGCCTGGCCAAGTAGACAATTTTATTAAAATTTTGAAAAAGAAAAAGACAATGGTGCCAGAATTCATGTTTGCAGATCACCCAAAACCCTTCTTTGGTCTGTCAAGCCCCCTCGGTCTCCCAAAATGCTGGGATTACAGGTTTGAGCCACTGCACCCAGCCTTTCCCTATATTTTTGTGAAACACATTTTGGTGTCAAATATGCATGTGGGAAACTGCGTCTTTTGTGGTTGCATCTCTTGATGACTTCCTTGCAGTGGCACTGCTGAGCTATTTGCAACCTGTGCCAAGAAGGACATCAGGGTGTGGCACACATCATCCAACAGGGAGCTACTGCGGATCACCGTGCCCAACATGACCTGCCACGGCATCGACTTCATGAGGGATGGCAAGAGCATCATTTCAGGTAAGGTCCACATGTCAAGATCTGGCTCGGGGCTCCAGCTGCGGTTTGGATTCTTGTCACTCTCCTCCCATACTAGTCTCTACGCGTGGATAACCTAGAACAGCCTCCCACTGTCCACCCCCTTCTTGCTTCTAATCTAGCCTCTCTTTGGAGTTTCCTTCCAGCTGGGAGACTCTCTGAGCTAGGAAGGACCAAACAGCAATTTCTCCTCTCCCACATTGCTGCATATAGCGTGTATCTTTCTCTCTAGTAGGAAGATTTAGAAATTCAAATTTTGAAAAGGATTTTGTGGCCTCAGTGAGGACAGGGCCCCCCATGTGAGGACCCCTTTTGTTGTGTAAGAGATAAAAACCTGACTCAAACGAAGTGGTGCTTCAACGGGAATTTATTTTTAACTCAATTTATTATTTTATGCCAAAGTCATTTAGCATAAATTATAGGCAGCATGATATTCCACCTCTAAAGACTTCAGCATGTATCTCTAAAAATATTTTCCTTTAAAACAGTAATTTCTTAGTATTGTCTTATGCTGAATCTATCTGCAAATCTCCCCAGTGCTCAGAAAGTACATATGCCGCTGCACATCAGTGAAAAGTTCAGTGGATCTTTAGGGACAGCTATTAAAATGGTGACACCAGGAGCCCATCTCCCTCTCTCCCTCCCTCCCTCTCTTCCTCCCTCCCTTCCGTCTTCCCCCCTTCCTCCCTCCCTTCCTTCTTCCCCCCTTCCTCCCTCCCTTCCTTCTTCCCCGCTTCCTCCCTCCCTCCCTCCCTTCCTCCCTTTCTCTCTCTCTCTCTTTCTTTCTTTTTTTTGAGATGGAGTTTCACCCTTGTTGCCCAAACTGGAGTGCCATGGCACGATCTCGGCTCACTGCAACCTCTGCCTCCCGAGTTCAAGCGATTCTGCTGCCTCAGCCTCCAGAGTGGCTGGGATTACAGGCATGCGCCTGCCTCAGCCTTCCGAGTAGCTGGGATTACAGGCGTGCACCACCACGACCGGCTAATTTTTTTGTATTTTTAGTAGAAATGGGGTTTCGCCATGTTGACCAAGCTGGTCTTGAACTCCTGACCTCAGGTGATCCACCCACCTCGGCTTCCCAAAGTGCTGGGATTACAAGCGTGAGCCACCGCGCCCGGCCCTCACCCCTCTTTTCTTGGCCCTGTCTCCTCCTTGTTAGCATCCCTACCCCACCCTGCGCATGTCTTCTCCACATGGTGCTGCCAGGAGCTCTGGGCTTACCTTACATCTAGAGCGAAGGCAGCTCAGGACAGAAATCTTGGAGTCCTCACTGCCTCCCCTGTCTCTCTTATGCCCACATCCACATCTCCTGATGACGCTCATTTCAAAGTACATCCAAGGTCTGTCACTCCTCATTATCTCCCGGCTTATCTTAGCCACCAGCATCTCTCCCCTAGATTGCTCTGGTACCTTCCTACCAGGTCTCTTTGCTTCTCTTCTCACCCAGCATACTTTCCCGCAGTCTGTTCTCAACACAGAAGCCAGAAGCCAGAGGTCTGCTTTAAAATGTAAGTCAGGGCCGGGCGCGGTGGCTCACGCCTGTAATCCCAGCACTTTGGAGGCCGAGGTGGGAGCCACCGCACCTGGACCTGATTTACATAGCTAGAATTACAGGCATGCGCCACCACGCCCAGCTAATTTTTGTAATTTTTGTTTGTTTGTTTGTTTGTTTGAGACAGAGTCTCGCTCTGTTGCCCAGGCTGGAGTGCAGTTGTGTGATCTTGGCTCACTGCAAGCTCTGCCTCCCGGGTTCATGCCATTCTCCTGCCTCAACCTCCCGAGTAGCTGGGACTACAGGTGCCTGCCACCACACCTGGCTAGTTTTTTGGTATTTTTAGTAGAGACGGGGTTTCACCATGTTAGCCAGGATCCTCTGGATCTCCTGACCTCGTGATCTGCCCTCCTTGGCCTCCCAAAGTGCTGGGATTACAGGCATGAGCCACCGCGCCCGGCCCGATTTTTACAATTTTTTTGAGTAGAGATGGTGTTTCGCCTGTGGTCAGGAGTTGGAGAACAGCCTGACCAATTTGGTGAAACCCCATCTCTACTAAAAACACAAAAATTAGCCGGGCGTGGTGGCGGACACCTATAGTGGAAGGCTGAGAAAGGAGAGTTTCTTGAACCCGGAAGGTGGAGGTTGCAGTGAGCCGAGATTGCACCACTGCACTCCAGCCTGAGTAACAGAGGCAGACTCTATCTCAAAGAAAACAAAAGAAAGAAACAAAACATAAGTCAGAATATGCCATATTTAGGGCTCAAAAGTCTTTTACCCTCTAAGAGTAAATGACAAGTTCCCCCTGTCACCTGCAAGGCTCCCTGTGACTTTCTCTCCTTCTTCACTTTCACCTTCCCCTTCTTACCTGGAGTTCTTCCTCTTATTACTCACCCCTTCTAGCCATACTTTCTTCTTGCAGTTCCTCAAACACACTGGGCCTAGATAGAGCCTTTGCTCTGACTCTTATATCTGCCTGAAATATTCTTTCCCCAGATATCCCCATGGCTCACTCCCTCATCCCCTCACTTCCTCAAATCTTTGTTGAAATGGGATCTACCTTTAGCATTCTATTTTAAATTGCTAAGGTGGCATTAAAGCTTATGAGAGGGTGCCAGCCACATGAAGATCTGGGGGGAAAACGTTCCAGGCAGAGGGAACAGCAAGTACAAAGGCCCTGAGGTGGGAGATCACTTGGCATATTTGAGGAATAGCAAGAGGGCCAGTGTGTCTGGGGCTTAGTGGGTAGTTGGGCTAAGGGTTCAGGGAGAGCTAGTAAAAGAAGTTAAAAGAGATGGGTGGGGGAAGCGGGCACAAATACTAGTTACCATGGAGGATAAAGGAATTTGGATTGGATTTTAATTCTAAATGCAGTGAGCAAATGTTTTGGAAGGGTTTGTTTGTTTGTTTGTTTGTTTGAGATGGAGTTGTGCTCTGTTGCCCAGGCTGGGAGTGCAGTGGTGCAATCTCGGTTCACTGCAACCTCCAGCCTTCCAGGTTCAAATGATTCTCCTGCCTCAGCCTCCTGAGTAGCTGGGATTACAGGCATGCTGCCACCAGGCCCAGCTAATTTTTGTAATTTTTTTAGTAGAGATGGGGTCTTGCCATGTTGACCAGGCTGGTCTCCAACTGCTGTCCTCAAGTGATCCACCTGTCTTGGCCTCCCAAAGTGCTGGGATTACAGGTGTGAGCCACTGTGCCCAGCCCCCACTTTTTTTTTTATATTTTTGTTGAGACAGGGTCTCGCTCTGTTGCCCAGGCTGGAGTGCAGTGGTGGACTCTTGACTCACTGCAACCTCTACCTGCCAGGTTTAAGCAATCCTCCCACTTCAGCCTCCTGAGTAGCTGGGACTATAGGTGCACGCCACCATGCCTGGCAATTTTTTTTTTTTTTTTTTTGTATTTTTTGTAGAGACTGGGTCTTGCCATGTCCTCCAGGCTGGTCTTGAGCTCCTAGACTCAAGCAATCCACCTACCTTGGCCTCCCAAAGTGCAAAGTGTTGGGATTATAGACATGAGCCTTTTTTTTTTTTTTTTTTTTTTTTTGAATAAAAAAGGAAGTACTTGAATGGGCGCGGTGGCTCATGCCTGTAATCCCAGCACTTTGGGAGGCCGAGGCAGGTGGATCATGAGGTCAGGAGATCGAGACCATCCTGTTCAACATGGTGAAACCCCGTCTCTACTAAAAATACAAAAATTAGCTCGGCATGGTGGCACGCACATGTAGTCCCAGCTACTCGGGAGGCTGAGGCAGGAGAATTGCTTGAACCCGGGAGGCGGAGCTTGCAGTGAGCCAAGATCATGCCACTGCACTCCAGCCTGGGCGACAGAGTGAGACTCCTTCTCAAAAAAAAAAAAAAAAAA
>NC_037684.1:65947716-65964053 GCF_003255815.1 Theropithecus gelada
ATGTTTTTTTTTTTTTTTTTTTTTTTTTTTTTTTGAGATGGAGTCTGGCTCTGTCGCCCAGGCTGGAGTGTAGTGGCCGGATCTCAGCTCACTGCAAGCTCCGCCTCCCGGGTTTACGCCATTCTCCCGCCTCAGCCTCCCGAGTAGCTGGGACTACAGGCGCCCGCCACCTCGCCCCGCTAGTTTTTTTGTATTTTTTAGTAGAGACGGGGTTTCACCGTGTTCGCCAGGATGGTCTCGATTTCCTGATCTCGTGATCCGCCCGTCTCGGCCTCCCAAAGTGCTGGGATTACAGGCTTGAGCCACCGCGCCCGGCCGAAAGTGACATGATTTTTAAAAGGTGGTTGTAAGCAAGAGTGGAAGCAAGCATAAGCTGTTATCATAATCCAGGAGAAAGACGGTGGTACCTTGGATGAAGGAGGTACCGTTGGAGCTGTTGAGAGGTGGTCAGATTTGAATGTTTTTTGACAGTAGAGCTGGTGGAACTTGCTGATGGATTGGATGTTGGATTGGGTTGGGTAGGTGAAATTGCGGGTAATCAACGTAGACTCAGGCTGTTGGCTTAGGCAAGTGGCTGGGTGGTGGCAACTTTTACTGAGATGGGAAAGATAGTGGAAGGCGGAGGAGGAGCATTCCATTGAAAGATTGGGGTAGGTGGGGGTAGGTGGGGTGACAACAATTATTTGGAAATGTTCAATTATATATCTCAGGCACAATATCATCTAGCTAGTTGGGTGTACAAGTCTTGGCGGTTTGTGGGAGAGGTAGGAGTGGGCCTCCCTCATTTCCCCTCTCCCCATCCTCCCTCACTTGGCATAGGATGCACCTATAGATAGGTTCAGCCAAGACAAACCACTCCTTTCCCTTAGCCAGGTGTGACCAGTGTGGGGCATGAGGGGAAAGGGGCCTATGATGACCACCATTCAGTTGAGCTGGTCTCTTCCCTCTACCACAGCGCCGCTTGCCAGGCCTGCCTCTCCTTAGTGAGGCCAGCAGCCTGCGGAGAGAGGGTGCGTGCACTGATCCTGCCTGCCTTTTGTTTCCCTTTCATGCCAGCATGGAACGACGGTAAAATCCGAGCCTTCGCCCCAGAGACAGGCCAACTGATGTATGTCATTAACAGTGCTCACAGGATCGGCGTCACCGCCATCGCCACCACCAGTGACTGTAAAAGGGTCATCAGTGGCGGTGGGGAAGGGGAGGTATTGAAAGCAGAAATTGAAAAAAATAACGCTGTATTTAGAACAACTGCCGTATAGGAAACCATCTATTTGCTTTTAAAAATACACACTTGTGCTAGGATTCAAGCAAGACCAAATTAACATTTTGATGAGATCTGAAAATACGTCATAAATAAAAGTTCTAATATTATAAATGTATACTTTTTTTTTTTTTTGAAATGGAGTCTCATTCTGTCACCCAGTCTGGAGAGTGCAGTGGCTCAATCTTGGCTCATTACAACCTCCTCCTTCTGGGTTCAAGCGATTCTCCTGCCTCAGCCTCCTGAGTAGCTGGGATTACAGGCGCCTGCCATCACACCCAGCTAATTTTTGTATTTTTACTGGAGATGGGGTTTCACCATTTTGGCCAGACTGGTCTCAAACTCTTGACCTCAGGTGATCCACCTGCCTTGGCCTCCCAAAGTGCTGGGATTACAGGTATGAGCCACCGCACCCTGCCTATAAATATATATATTTGTGCACAGAATATACATTTGTGTACAGAAAGGACATATACAATACAGACATGAAAGTGTTCTGTGTGGACTAGAGTTAATGAATTCACGTGGGTGTTTTGCCAGTGTTTTGACTTGCTTGCTCTCTTCCTCCAAGAATCGTAGTTGTATAAATTGTCTTCATCTTATCTTTCAAAGCAGGTGATGGTTTTAACATCAATTCTTTTTTTTGTTTGTTTTGTTTTGTTTTTTGAGACAGAGTCTCGCTCTGTCACCCAGGCTGGAGTACAGTGGCGCGATCTCGGCTCACTGCAACCTCCACCTCCCAGGTTCACATCATTCTCCTGCCTCAGCCTTCTAAGTAGCTGGGACTACAGGTGCCCGCCACCATGCCCGGCTAATTTTTTTGTAGTATTTTTAGTAGAGACGGGGTTTCACCATGTTAACCAGGATGGTCTCGATCTCCTGACCTTGTGATCTGCCTGCCTCGGCCTCCCAGAGTGCTGGGATTACAGGCGTGAGCCACTGCGCCCAGCCTAGCATCAATTCTTTAATACACCCAGACGTTTTGACCATTATTTTTAAACGATCACGCTCAGCTTTTTCTTTCCATTATTTTGAGGAGGCTGTAACACTTTTTACTTACACATTTTTCTCTGAATCTCTCCTCCTCTGTGCCCCAGATTCTTTCCTACCCCAAAGTCTTCCCTTTTTCTTTGAGATGTTTTCTTTTCCTTCTCTTAATCCCCTGTCATAGGATGAACAGAATAGTTTGTGCTCATCTTATTTTTCATAAATCCAACATAGTCATTATAAGAAGGTGTAAGCATCTGACTACTATGTTTTCTGGTGTAGTTGTGACATATCCTTTGTCCATTAAAAGAATACTGGCCGGGAGTGATGGCTCATACCTGTAATCTCAGCACTTTGGGAGGCCGACGCAGGTGGATCACCTGAGGTCAGGAGTTTGAGACCAGCCTGGCCAACATGGCCAAACCCTGTCTCTACTAAAAATACAAAAATTAGGCCGGGCGCGGTGAGTCGGAGGCTGCAGTGAGCCAAGATCACACCATTGCACTCCAGCCTGGGTGACGAAGCGAGACTTTGTCTCAAAAAAAGAAAAAAAAAAAAAAATCAGCCAGGTGTGGTGGTACATTCCTGTAGTCCCAGCTACCTGGGAGGCTGAGACAGGAGAATTGCTTGAATCCAGGAGGCGGAGGTTGCAGTGAGCCGAGATCACGCCATTGCACTCTAGCCTGGGAGATGGAGCAAGACTCCATCTCAAAAAATAAAAAAATAAATAAATAAAGGAATACTATACTAACTAAACAACTTTCCTTTTACCTATCCCTTTTATTAAAGCATCATATTGATGATTTTAAATTTTGTGTGTAGGTAGTTGTATTACCTATGAATTTTACTCCAGGATGATATACAGGCATTTGGAAATATTTGTTGATATAAAATAGGTATTGGATTCAGTCAAGTTGGGAACCATTGCTTTTAAATGATCAAAATTGACAACTGATCATGAAAGTTTAAATATGGCTCTGGGTACCCACAAAATTTCCCAATAGTACCAGAAATTTGAGAGCAGTGATCAGCAGAAGTGAACAGACATTATTTCACTCGGTTTGGTGTTGGCCCTTGCATTATCAACTTGCATAGCAGGTGTCTGATTAAATTTCTCAGCCTGTATGTACAAGCAGGTACAGGATTGTTAGTAGCATTTTTCAAGCCCTGTTGAAGATGATCACATCTTATACATGAATATTCCTGTCCTTCAACTTAGCATTCCCACCCCACCCAACCGAGACGAAGACAGGGAATTAAAAAAAACACAAATCGGGCCGGGTGCTATGGCTCACGCATGTAATTCCATCACTTTGGGAGGCTGAGACGGGCGGATCACAAGGTCAGGAAATCGAGACCATTTTGACTAACATGGTGAAACTCCGTCTCTACGAAAAATACAAAAAAATTAGCCAGGCGTGGTGGCGGGCGCCTGTAGTTCCAGCTACTCGGGAGGCTGAGGCGGGAGAATGGCGTGAACCTGGGAGGCGGAGCTTGCAGTGAGCCGAGATCGTGCCACTGCACTCCAGCCTGGGCGACAGAGCGAGACTCCACCTCAAAAAAAAAAAAAAAAAAAAAAAAAAACCACACACACACAAATCAAGCATAGCAAAGGTGAAAAAGCTCTTGGACTCTTTTCCTATCCCTTCAGAAGTCCCAAGTATGTATCAAGATCCTGTGTTCTGTGGCTTTCAGGTGAGAGTATGGCAAATAGGCTGTCAGACCCAGAAGCTGGAGGAGGCCCTGAAGGAACACAAGTCCTCAGTCTCCTGCATTAGGGTGAAGAGGAACAACGAGGAGTGTGTCACCGCCAGCACCGATGGGACTTGTATCATTTGGGACCTTGTGTAGGTACCTTGATGGGGAGGATGCAGTGGTACCTCCAAAATCCAATCATGCCAACAGTTTATTGAACATGAGAGAAGATTCAAATGAAGCGTAGAAATCTTATTGAAGGCAACACAGTAAAGGGATGTTCATCAGAAGCCGTTCATGACTGTCCATGGTTTATCGATGCTGGTGGGAAGGGTTAAAATTTCCAGGAAGAACTGAATGTTAGAAGTTTCTGGTGAGATAGGGAAATAGCTTTCTGTGTCCACACAGTGAAGCATGGTTTGACTTAACACGAATTCAACCCTAAGTGTCCCAAATGAAAGGTGGCAAGAAAAATAACGAATGTAAGGCCGGGCACGGTGGCTCCTGCCTGTAATCCCAGCACTTTGGGAGGCTGAGGAGAGCGGATCACCTGAGGTCAGGAGTTTGAGACCAGCCTGGCCAATGTGGTGAAACCCCTTCTCTACTAAACATACAAAAATTAGCTGGGCGTGGTGGTGTGTGCCTGTAATCCTAGCTACTTGGGAGGCTGAGGCAGGAGAATGGCTTGAACCCAGGAGGCGGAGGTTGCAGTGAACTGAGATCACGCCATTGCACTCTGGCCTGGGCAACAAGAGTGAAACTCTGTCTCAAAAGAAAGAAAAAGAAAGAAAAGAAAGAAAAGAAAAGAAAAGAAAAGAAAAGAAAAGAAAAGAAAGAAAGAAAGAAAGAAAGAAAGAAAGAAAGAAAGAAAGAAAGAAAAATAACGAATGCAGGCAGTGCCTCTTATCATTCCAGTCAGTTAGATGAAGCCCAGCATGAACTCCCCATGGAGGGGAGGGATGCTGGTGGGACATATATTTGCCTTTCTCCTCGGTTGGCCACATTCCCAGGGACCTCTTATGCCCTGAGCATATCACACCCCCATAGAATGACTAACTTCAAACTAACTAGACCGAAGCATGTGAACTTTATTGTAGGAGTAACTCAAAGGATTTTTGAAAAGTGGCTTTTTGAATTTTTGACTATAAGCACTTTTGCTGTGTTTTTATTTTAGAATCAGACCCTATTCCTCCAACCCCTCTCCCCACCCACCTATCACCCCTCTACCACTCCTACGAGGCACTGCCTTTATATCACTGCATAAGAGAGACGAGGATAAGTGCAAAGTTGGGAGGAAGGAGGTATGCATGACAAAGAATATGAGATACACTTGATGGGAATGAGAACTCACTGTGTACTTAACACATTAAAAAAACACAAAGCATTGCCGGGCACGGTGGCTCATGCCTATAATCCCAGCACTTTGGGAGGCTGAGGGGAGGATCACGAGGTCAGGAGTTCGAGACCAGCCTGACCAATATGGTGAAACCCCATCTCTACTAAAAATACAAAAAATAGCCGGGCGTGGTAGTGCATGCCTGTAGTCCCAGCTACTCAGGAGGCTGAGGCAGGAGAATCACTTGAACCCGGGAGGCAGAGGTTGCAGCGAGCCGAGATCATGCCACCGCACTCCAGCCTGGGCAACAGAATGAGACTTCGTCTTAAAAAAGCAAGCAAACAAACAAACAAACAAAAAGCCCCCACAAAGCAAGCTTTTGTCTTCTAGCCCTGTGTATCTCCTGGGGATCTTGTTGAACACGTAGATTTTGATTCAATAAATTTAATGTGGTACCTGAGATTCCGCATTTCTGAGAAGCTCCCAACTGAGGGCACTGGTTCAAGGACCACACTTGTAGGAAGTGTTAGGCTATATACCTGACCTTCCTCCTGGGAAAATATAGAACTAGAAGGACGTGTCTCAACTTATTTCTATGGATGGTTTGTGACTGCCTCAAATCCTTAAAGCTGTTCTGCTGTGTAGCAGGAATTCTCGTGCCAAAATCTTTAAAAATGCTCAGCTCAGATACCAGGTTTGAAAACTTCCATAATGAGAAGCAACTGTGCAGAAGGTGCATTTTTTAGCCAGGAAAGCCTGGCCTGTGAGATGGCCACCCACCACATTGTCTATGGAAGGAGAAGCGATATTTACATAGTTCTTGGTACGGTATCTAAGGCAGGGGTTCTATTATGCACATAAAAATCAACTGAAATGCTGGTTTAAAATGCAGATCTTGGCCAGGCGTGGTGCAGTGGCATGATCTTGGCTCACTGCAGCCTCTGCCTCCTGGGTTCAAGTGATTCTCCTGCCTCAGCCTCCCGAGTAGCCAGGATTACAGGCATCCGCCACTATGCCTGGCTAATTTTTTGTAGTTTTAGTAGAGAGGGGGTTTCACCATGTTGGCCAGGCTGGCCTCGATCTCCTGACCTCAGGTGATCTGCCTGCCTTGACCTCCCACAGGTGCTGGGATTACAGGCATGAGCCACTGCACTCGGCCCATAATACCCATTTTTAAAATACCCTTCCCAGGCCGGGCTCTCTTCAGCTGCAGGAGGCCAGCTCCCTCTTGGGGGCACCCTGGGCGGGATGGGGGGGTGTCTTGGGAGGGACTTCTTACCATAGGCAGACAAGGGTTGAGCTTGCCAGCTTTTGCGACATCCCCACGTGACAGGCTTGTGTTTTCTGAGGGTTATGCATGATCTGGTATGTCCAAACCTGTGTACAAATGTGTACATGACATCTTGCTACAGCTTTTATTTGTGAATTAAAGATACATCGATGGTTAAAACATAAATAAAATAAAATACCTCTCCCCACATTCTGCTTCTCAGACTGTAAGGAGCTCCACTTCCAAATGGTGGCCTTAAGAATCAAGTACATTGTGTGGGAGGCAGCAGTTTGGCTCTGAGTTCAGCCTCTTCTGCTTCTTTTTCACTAGAACTTAAGGGTTCTCGTTGAGTTCTGTGCTCTGTCTTTAAAGGGCCCTTCCCGTTGTCCTCTGGTGGTCACTGATAGGTCAACGAGAGTACATAGAAGTAGAGAGGAGAGGGGTGACTTGAAGTCTGTTTTGAAGAAATACAGGCCCCACCATGCTGGGCAGCATGAGATGTTTGGCACAGAGATACACCAACCCAAATCCCAGCTTGCACCAAATCCAGCCTGAATAGTGAATACATTTCCTAGGGAAGAGAAAGTCGACTTTCGCAGCTTTTGAATCTACTTTCCAGGCATCTCAGGAGGAATCAGATGATACTAGCCAACACCTTATTCCAGTGTGTGTGCTATCACCCTGAGGAGTTCCAGATCATCACCAGTGGAACAGACAGAAAGGTGAGTCCTCCCAGCGAAAGCTGAGATCTTTCCAGTGCAAGAGAGCAGCAGGGAGGCGTTGTGGTGGAGGCTGCAGGCTCTGAAGTCAAACCATCTTGGTTCCAATGGTGTCTGTCATCAATCAGCCATGTCACTTTGGAAAGGCCATATCACCTTCCAGTGTCTTCACTTCCCTGCCTGTTAAGTGGAAATGGTACCACTAACCTCACAGAGTGAGGATTAAAGTCATGCTCACCTATGGGGCTTATAGCAGGGGGCCTGGCACATAGTAGGTGCTCAATAGATTGGTTTTTATTATGAGGGAATTTCTAGACTGGAGTAGAATTGCTGTGCCCAAACCGGTTATTCCTTTGACTAAATTCAAACAGAAAGGCAATAGAGCTCCTCATCTCTCAGCACTGTACTTCATCAGTACACTAAAAATCTACACATGGAGTCAAGCGTGGTGGCTCACGCCTGTAATTCCAGCACTTTGTGAGGCTGAGGCGGGCGGATCACCTGAGGTCAGGAGTTCGAGACCAGCCTAGTCAACATGGTGAAACCCCATCTCTACAAAAAATTAGTAGAGCGTGGTGGAGGGCACCTGTAATCCCAGCTACTCAAGAGGCTGAGGCATGAGAATTGCTTGAACCTGGGAAGCAGAGGTTGCAGTGGGCCAAGATTGCACCACTGCACTTCAGCCTGGGTGAGAGAGCAAGACTCTGTCTAAAAAAAAAAAAAAAAAAAATTCTACATATGGTATAGATTTCCCAGTTAAAGAGGAAGGTGAAGGTTCACGCTTCTGTTTGGGGGAATGTTCACCCTTGGAGCAAGCAAGGAGTCTCTGCTCTCATGAACCTTACTTCCCTAATTTATTTTGGGCAGGAGGGGATGGAATTGGCTAATACACACATGAACCAATCCGTGAGTGCACGATGAGTAACAAGTGAACAAGACATGAGATGGTGAGAGGACTGAGAAAGGAGATAGAACAGGTGATATGATACTAGTGGGCTGGGGGAAGCTCCTTCAGCGAGGGTGGTGGGTGTAGGCCTCCTTAAGGAACAGCCTCTGAGCTGAGGCCTGAATGACAGAAGGACCCACCCAATGCCTAGACCTCAGGGAAGGGCATCTCTGGCAAAGGACACTCCGGTAAGATGGAGCCCTACTAGGGCTGCCCAGAAGAGTATCGGTTTGGCTTCTTTGGCTGGGAAGGCAGGCAGTCAAGTTCCAAGTACTTCTGTGGGTGTGATTCCTGAGAAACATGGGCTCTGGCATGATTTTCTATCTCTTTAGGCGTTTACTATGAAACCAGAATTTTTTTGTTAACATGATCAAGCATCAACAGACATTACAAAGCAAAAGAAAAAAAATTAAAAAGAAATAGTATGCACAAAGTCTAGCTAGATTCAGAGGAATACAGACTCCTGGCATAGTGACTGGTGACTGAAACACAGCACGTTTCCGACATGAAGCAATGAGAAATGAATGAAACGCACATGCAAGTTTGCACTCCTGATTCCTGGTCAAGCACTCTTTTTGTTTTGTTTTTTTTTCTTTTCTTTTTTTTCTTCAACCTTATTTTAAGTTCATGCGCAGGATGTGCAGGTTTGTTCCATAGGTAAACATGTGCCATGGTGGTTTGCTGCAAAGATCATCCCATCACCTCGGTATTAAACCCTGCATGCATTAGCTATTCTTTCTGATGCTCTTCCTCTCCCCAACCACCCCCCGACAGGTGCCCAGAGCATGTTGTTTACCCCCATGTGTCCATGTGTTTTCATTGTTCAGCTTCCACTTGTAAGTGAGAACAGGTGGTGTTTGGTTTTCTGTTCCTGCATTAGTTTGCTGGGGATAATGGCTTCTAACTCCATCCATGTCCCTGCAAAAGGACATGATCTTGTCCCTTTTTATGGCTGCATAGTATTCCGTGGTATATATGTGCCACATTTTCTTAAGTTTATTCTGTTGTTTGTTTTTTTTTTTTTTGAGACAGAGTCTCACTTTGCCACCCAGGCTGGAGTGCAGTGGCACAATCTTGGCTCACTGCAACCTCCTGCAACCTCCACCTCCTGGGTGCAAGTGATTCTCATGCCTCACCCTCCCAAGTAGCTGGCACTACAGGTGTGTGCCACCACATCCAGCTAATTTTTGTATTTTTAGTACAGATGGTGTGTCCTCATATTGCCTAGGCTGGTCTCGTATTCCTGACCTCAAGCAACGGGCCCAACTCAGTTTCTCAAAGTGCTGGGATTACAGACGTGAGCCGCTGGACCCGGCTGGCTGTATCACATTTTCCTTATGCAGTCTATCATTGATGGGCATTTCGGTTCATTCCCTGTCTTTGCTATCATAAATAGAAGCTATCTTTCCTAAGAAGGAAATTTAAATTTTGAACAGATTGTGCATTCACAAAGTTCAAGGTACAAAGGCAGTATATTCAGGAAAAAAATTACCCTCCTTTAGGCACCCTATCTCTCCACCCCTAAGGTAGTTCTCCCCAACAGGGAACCAAGGTTACCAGTTCCTCTTTAAACTCCACCCTGTGGAATATCTCAGTGCTTTGGAGCAGAAGGGAAAGTTGGGAATAAGGGTGGGGTGAGGAAGAGGGAGGGCCCAGTCTCTAGAACTCTGGGGAGTGGGGAGTGCTCATCCTCCAGTGGGAAGGAAGAAAATGCTTTTCCTCCCTCCAGGCCTGAAGCTTAGCTGTGGATGCAGAGGCTGTTCTTTCTTTTACAGCTTGCTTCAGGCTCAATCTGCTTAGTCTTATCAAAAGCCCTTTCTGCCTTAATCCAGGTTTATCAGCACATCAACATCTCTTTAAATAGAATGCAAATTTAAAACCAATACTAAAAATATTAAAATGGTTTTGCCACCCCCTGCTGTAGCCTATTTATAATTTCAGCCAGTATCATCCCGTGGTGTATTTTTGCTCCCTTCTATATAAAGTAGAGCCATCTTTTGTTAGCATGTGCATGGATGACTCTCCGGAGCTGAGTCCTGCTTAATGCTTCTTTCCTGAATTCCAGATTGCTTACTGGGAAGTATTTGATGGGACAGTAATCAGAGAATTGGAAGGTTCCCTGTCTGGGTCGATAAATGGCATGGATATCACACAGGAAGGGGTGCACTTTGTCACAGGTTAGTCCTGGGATAGGAAAAAGCCAAGCCTGGCTTATTTAGACGAGGACATAGAACTCCCAGGCCAGAGGGAATCGGAAAAGACCACAAAAGTGTCTCAAGGCAACTTGGTTAGAATCAGACTGCAACCAATACAGCAGCCAATGTAGCGGAGAAAGAAAAATCCAGAAGTCACATTTCAATGAGGGGAAACATTTGCACAAGAGCCTTAAGGGCACAAATAAAGGCTAAGACGTAGGTTGCTAGGCTTGCTTTTTGTGGTAGGCATTGATAATAGAAATGCGACCTTTAAATGGCCTGGGCTGTCCAGCATCCTTCTGAAGTCTTAAACGCGTCTGTTAATTCCACTTTATTATTGCATGATGCGATGCTCTCCCCACCAAAACAAATGAATTAACCAGTATTTCAAAGAGGCATTTACTGCCCAAACACGCCGATTGGAACATCATTATCATTTCCTGCCAAGCTCTTTGATTCATCAGGATATTAACAAATAAATGCGGCCAGGCACGGTGGCTCATGCCTGTAATCCCAGCACTTTGGGGGGCCGAGGCAGGTGGATCACCTGGGGTCAGGAGTTCGAGACCAGCCTGGCCAATGTGGTGAAACCCCGTCTCTACTAAAAATATGAAAATTAGCTGGGCATGGTGGTGTGCACCTATAATCCCAGCTACTCAGGAGGCTGACACAGGAGAATGGCTTGAGCCCAGGAGGCGGAGGCTGCAGTGCACTGAGATCACGCCACTCCACTCCAGCCTGGGCAACAGAGACTCCGTCTCAAAAAATAAATAAATAAATAATTAATTAATTAATAAATGCACTAAATGAATTAAGTTTCACAAATACATTGACTATAAGGCAGGTATCAAACTAGACATAGTGTAATCCCAATCACATATATGATATATATGTATACCAGTATACTTACAGAGAAAAGACTGGAAGGAACCAAGTCAACATTTTACTAGTGGTTATTTCTGGGTAGTGGGATGAAAATGTGCTTTTACCTCTCTGTATTTCCCCCTCCACTTCAAACTTACTGCAACCGATAGATTTTTATAATCCAGTAAAAGTGTTATTACAAAGATAGATACACGGGGACCGTGTTGAAAACGATCCAGTTATTTGAAATCAGGGTTGTTTCTCTCTTGTATTGCAGCAATGCCATATCCGTGTTTATCTTTTTCAGGTGGAAATGACCATCTGGTCAAAGTTTGGGATTATAATGAGGGTGAAGTGACTCACGTTGGGGTGGGACACAGTGGCAACATCACACGTATCCGCATAAGTCCAGGAAATCAATATATTGTTAGCGTAAGTGCCGACGGGGCCATTTTGCGATGGAAGTACCCATACACCTCTTGAAACTGATGAGATGTCTCTGAGCCTCGGCGTTGCACACAGTCCTGTTGAAGACCGATTTTAGATAACTCCAACACTCGTCTTCATTTCTCACAGCTCTGTTTTTGTTCTTGAGTCCAAACTTTTTTTTCTTTATAGAATGCATTTTGTATTCCTACATTGTATATTAAAATTGAAATATGTTCAAGAATAATTTGTGCAGACTCTAATTAGAACTTCTTACATTTTGAATAAATTCTCAGTTGTCGGTTTTCTGTTATAATTTGTTGTCTGCAACTCTGCAAAACCCACAGACCTTCCTCCTGATCTGTGCACAGACAGCATTGCTATTATCCTGTAAAAATAAGGCAAAGTGAATTGCCTTCTTAATTGCCATTTCATTGGTCAAGCTATACGGGACTAGCCTCAGATTTAAATCCAGATCTTGGGCAGGCTTCTTAAAAATTCTCTGAGCCACAATTTTCTCTTTTGTCAAGCAAGAGTAAGTTCCTGCTCAAAAGGTTATTGTGAGAATTAAGTGACTAATGTACTAAAGCATGGGCAGAATTCCTGACAGGGTAGAGAGTGAAACATGCATGCTTTCTCAAAGAAAATGTGTGGTGTTGGGATCTCAGGACAATTACCAAAGAAAGATGAAATTTCAGAGATGCTTTATTGGAGTTGGCCATTACATCTTTCTTCCGTGCTTTCCACCAGAAGGGTGATGAAATGGACCTTATGTCCTTGTGTATTAATCACCCAACCGGGTATCTTTTTCCAGAGAGGGGTAAATAATGGCATTTTCCAGAACACAAGTCTCCGATTCACAGTACAGTCTGATGTTTTAAGCATGTTATTTATTCTTTAAGTAATGCTGCTTTTTTTGCATGAGGTAACTGCTGCAACCCGGTTTGAAAGATCAAGACTTTTTTTTTTTTTGGAGACGGAGTTTAGCTCTTGTGGCCCGACTGGAGTGCAACGGCGCGATCTCCGCTCACTGAATCAAGCGATTCTCCTGCTTCAGCCTCCTAAGTAGCTGGGATTACAGGCATGCGCCACCACGCCCGGCTAATTTTTGTATTTTTGGTAGAGACGTGGTTTCACCATGTTGGCCAGGCTGGTCTCGAACTCCTGACGTCAGGTGATCTGCCCATCTCGGCCTCCCAAGGTGCTGCTGGGATTACAGGTGTAAGCCACCAAGTCCGGCCAGGATCAAGAATATTTAATAAATGATGATCACTTATTAAACAACAAGTAACATTTCAGGGCGTTAGAATACTGCGTCTCACATGGTGCTGATCTCTTTCTGAGCTAGAAATTGACCAGAAACTCATTTTGCAAGATCTTGCCAGATTAATTATAAACCTGACAGTTGCATGGGATCAAGAGGGGGCGGGGGGCCCAGGGTTACCCAGGGAATCAAGGGCGGGACAAGGCCAAACTAATTCTGATTGGGCAATCATTCAGCAAGGATTGTGCGTTAAGGAGTGAACCAGAAACTGCGTAGGGGGCGCGCCTGAGAGCCTGAAAACTTCCTGGTAAGCAAATACTGAGGTTGGAAAGGGCCTGAACCCGGCAGTCCAGAGATCCAGGTCGAGTTCCGGTTTCCCTGCTTACGGGTCGGGCGGCCTCCCTACGTTGCGATAACCCCTCTGAACCCCCTTCCTTGCCGATTAAAGCAAGGATGATCAAGTCTCACAAGTGTTTGGAAAATGATTCTAACCCAATCTGTGGTGTAAAAAAAGCAAACCACAACCACTCGGGGGCTTTTTTTTTTTTTTTTTTTTTTTAACAGGGCAACACGTGGCTCCCAGTTCGGGTCCCGAGTGGGCGGGTGCAGGCACAGGCTCTGCCTCCCCTAAAAGGGCAGACGGTCTGAAAGGGGATGGCGACACCTGTCCGCACACACCTGAGCCTGCGGAGGAACCAGCGGTGCACAAAAGCGCTCCCCACCCCCACACAGCACCCAGCGCGCGCCTCTCACCACGCCCGAGGCTGTGCTCTGGAGATGCCTGCCTTGCCCTTTTCTTCCTGCAGTAGCCAGGCCTTTGCCATTTACTGGGCGCTTTCAGAATGTTCATTCCTCCATAATTTCCACTGCTCGAAGGCTGCTCGAGGAACAGCAGCAGAGGCGAAACCCAGGTCTGTCGGTTTACGAGGTAAGGAAGGGTGGGGAACCCGACCACGACGACTCCCAGTCAGCGCCGCGGGGGCGGCACCAGGCAGGGGTAGGGGTGGCCCTGCGCTGCCCTGCAGGGGGCTGGTCGTGCGGCCGGATTCCCGCGCGGGGCGGGGCTGCCCCGCCCTTGGCTCCGCCTCCGCCCCGTCCCCACACACCTGGCCCGCAGGTAGCCGGCACCAGGCGCCTTAGCGAAGCTGTAGGGCCTGCTGGCCGCTCGTCCGCCTCGGGCCCGGGGGCTCCGAGCCTGGAGCTGCGCCGGCGGCAGCCATGGACCCGGGCCCTGGGGACGCGGCAGGAGGGGGACCGCCCGCGCCCCGGCCCCGCCGCCGCCGCTCCCTGCGCCGCCTGTTCAGCCGCTTCCTGCTGGCACTGGGCAGCCGCTCCCGCCCCGGGGACTCGCCGCCCCGGCCCCAGCCGGGATATTGCGATGGCGACGGTGAGGGGGGCTTCGCCTGCGCCCCGGGCCCGGCTCCAGCGGCCCCCGGGAGCCCCGGGGAGGAGCGCCCGCCCGGACCCCAGCCCCAGCTCCAGCTCCCCGCCGGCGATGGGGCGCGGCCGCCGGGCGCTCAGGGCTTGAAGAACCACGGCAACACCTGTTTCATGAACGCCGTGGTGCAGTGTCTCAGCAACACCGACCTGCTGGCTGAGTTCCTGGCGCTGGGGCGCTACCGGGCGGCGCCAGGCCGCGCCGAGGTCACCGAGCAGCTGGCGGCGCTGGTGCGCGCGCTCTGGACTCGCGAATACACGCCCCAACTTTCCGCGGAGTTCAAGGTAGGCAGCGCTGCGCCGGCGGCCGCCCTGGCCCCCTGGTTTCGCCTCTTGAAAAGTGTGTGCACGATCAGAAAGGGGTTTTCTTGGGGCCTTCTTTAGATGCCATTGACCAGTTCAGCCCCGGATTACCGGCTTTGTTTTGAGTCGATGTGTTACGCTGTCGCTTGCTTATGTTTTCTTTATAAATGAATTCTCCTAGGTATTTTGAGAGGGAGTGGGGTGAGCTGGCAGATTGAAGGGTAATCAGAGTTTTTGGATTCAACAAGCATTTGTTGAAGTATTGAAGGCTTGAGGGCCGGACAGTGTTCTAACGCCTGCTCTAGAGCTTCCAGTCTGGAATGATGTGGGGTGGGGAATGGGACGTTGAAAGGCCAAGGCCTCAGGGGAAGGAAGGGATGCTTGCGTTGAGATCTGAATGATGAGAAGGATGCGGTCAGGGCAAGCTCTAGGACTGATGCAGGCAGGGGGAAGAGCAAGTACAATTGCCATAGACCCAAAGGAGCTGAGTACTGGGGATATGGAAAGAAAACCAGTGGCGTTGGAGATTAGGAGGCAGATGAGTTTCGCCAGATCATGTAAGACGTAGGAGGCAACGGTAAAGAGTTTGGATTTTATTCCAAGCCCGGTGGAATCTGACAACCTGCAGGCCAGGTACCGTGCTGAGTGCCCAGCAAAGGCAGCGAGCGTGCTATTTTGGAGATAGCATCCTTTTGTTTAAGGCGCATTCAATCCCCTACAATGTATGAGCACGGGCTTGCATTTTATTGTCTGCTAGATTACGGTCTACTTACTCGGGATGCTGCAGGGTCTTGAGGCGTTGTAAATTGTTTGTATCACATCACCCGGGGTTAAAGCGGGGTGTTTGTTTGGGGTCCCAGTTGAATTAAAGGGTTCCTGATAATTGATGCACATGGTTTACTTCCTGAAAAAAAAAAAAAAAGAAAGAAAGAAAGAAACCCGCAGCTCTGGGCAGAGAACTGAAGCTTCCTACAGACTAGTGATTGTTCTTGGAGGAGGGGGAAACCTGTCAGTGTTCATTCCACAAGCATCACCGCTCTTGAGTTTCAGCCTGAGAAAGCAGTGTTTGCCATGTGACCCGTGAGATGCCAACCCCCACCTTCCTCCCTCCTGCCTCCATTAGCGAAGCACTGTTCTGCAGCAGCCGGTGGGACAAATGGTTGTCACTAAATGTCTCTTTTTGGTGATATTTGCTTTTTAAGAAAGAGGCAGTGTGGTATAGTGGTTAAGAGCAAGGTCTCTGGAGTTTTGTGACCTTGAGCAGGTTACCAGATGTTTCTGTGCTGCAACTTTCTTCATCTTTAATATAGAACCATAGTGGTACCTACCTTGTTATGGGGTTGTTGTATTAAGTGAGTTCGAATGTAGAGCACAGTGCCAGCCTCATGGGAAATGTTCGTTATTCTATCATGACACCTTCTCACCTGCAGAAACCTAGAGGAGGGAGGGAGGTAATCTTTATGTACATTTTCTCGTGCTAGATGCATTTCCATCCAGTTACCACAGCAATGGGAGAGGCTGCAGTAGTTTGAAAAAACTCGGAATTGGCCGGGCGCGGTGGCTCACGCCTGTAATCCCAGCACTTTGGGAGGCCGAGGTGGGCGGATCACGAGGTCAGGAGATCGAGACCATCC
>NC_037684.1:65964113-66118749 GCF_003255815.1 Theropithecus gelada
TATATATATATATATATATATATATATATATATATATAGCCGGGCGTGGTGGTGGGCGCCTGTAGTCCCAGCTACTTGGGAGGCTGAGGCAGGAGAATGGCGTGAACCAGGGAGGCGGAGCTTGCAGTGAGCCGAGATTGCGCCACTGCACTCCAGCCTGGGCGACAGAGCGAGATTCTGTCTCAAAAAAAAAAAAAAAACAAAACTCCGAAATGAGTAGTCGCCCTCAGTGACTCACCAGGATTTCCTATCTCTATCCTGCTGTCAAATCCCCAGGGTCTGGGAGCTCCCAGTAAGCCTCAGGGAATTGAAGGATAATCAAGTTTGTAATATGTTAATGAGGAAGATACAATCTGGAATTTCCTGGGATTTTTGGGTAGTCGGCTTTGGAGGGAGGAGTGGAGGGTCCCAGAATCCAGGCTTATGGATTGAAATCTAGGTGAGCTCTTCTTATTTTACAGATAGGGAAACATTCATTCAACAAATATTTATTGAATGTCCAGAGACTAGACTGGGAATGCATGGAATGCATGATGAGTGATGAGTACAAACCCAGATTCTGGGGCTGCTCTCCAGGGGCTTATGGTCTAGAGGTAGAAATAGATGTTAATTAAATAATCACACAGGAACATGATTGGAACAGAAACATGTTAGAAAGGACAAATGCAAGGTGCTATGATAGTGACAGCAGGAAAATGTGATTTGATTGGGGGAGATCCTGTGGGGTGGGCAGGGAAAGCTTCCCTGGAGAGGTAACCAGCCACTGAGTTGAATTTTGAAGGATTGGGTGTCAATGAAGGGCTTGGGAAGATGGGAGAGTGCATTCCAGGACCTGGGAACTGAAATGCCAACCAGGGAAGGAGGTGGGGCCGAGACTTTCTGTTCAATAAATGAATAAAAGCCCACTTGGCTGGGGAGGAAAGGCTGGAGAATTAGTTGCAGACACACCACGTCAGGTTGTGTTAAAGGAGTCTTGTCTTGTCTTTTCCTTTCCTTTCCTTTCTCTTTCTCTTTCTCTCTCCCTTCCTTCCTTCCTCTTTCTTTTTCTTTCTCTCTCTCCCTTTCTATTTTTTTCCCGCCCACCCTCTCTCCCTTCCTTCCTTCCCTCCCTCCTCTCTCTCTCTCTCTCTGTCTCTCTCTGTCATCCAGGCTGGAGTATAGTGGTGCCATCATAGCTCACTACAGTTTTCAACTCCTGGGCTCAAGTGATCCTCCTACCTCAGCCTCCTGACCAATATGGTGAAACCCCGTCTCTACTAAAAATACAAAAATTAGCCGGGCATGGTGGCGTGTGCCTGTAGTCCCAGCTACTCAGGAGGCTGAGACAGGCAAATTGCTTGAACCTGGGAGGCCGAGGTTGCAGTGAGCCAAGATTGTGCCCACTGTACTCCAGCCTGGGTGACAGAGTGAGACTCCCTCTGAAGAACAGAAAGAAAAGTCCTGTCCGTGGTATTATCTAGAATTCTTTTCTTTTTTTTCTTTTTTAAAATTTTACATTTTTATTTTACATTCAGTGGGTACGTGTGCAGGTTTGTTACAAGGGTATATTGTGTGATGCTGAGGTTTGAGCTTCTCTTGACCCTGTCACCCAGATAGTGAACACGTTGCCCAATAGGAAGTTTTTCAGCCATTGTCCCCCTGCCTCTCTCCCTCCCTCCTTCCTTTTGGAATCCCCAGGGTCTATTGCTCCCTTCCTTATGTCCATGTGTGCGCAAGATTTAGCTCCCATTTATAAGTGAGAACATGCAATATTTGATTTTCTGTGCTTTTCTAATGATGTAATTAAATGTTGCACATTGTAAAAAAAAAAAAAGTTAAAATGTAAAAAAAAAAGACATCTGTAATTTTAACCCCTAGAGATAACCATTGTAAATATACTGATATGTTTCAAAGTATAAACAATTGAAAATTTTAGTTTTATATCCTGCTTTTCTCATTTAAGCACTGTTACATTTTCCTAGTCTTAATAATACACAACAATCATTAATAATTGAGTCTTTAACAATTAATATATTATGAAATGAACCAATTCTGTATGGAGATCTATGGTTATATTAAAAATTTTAGCCACCTGGAATTTATATTAGCTTATGTGCTTACACATCAATTTTAGATCTACGGTGATATACTGGAGACTTTTTAAAACAAGGATGCCTTCTTCATCACTCTTATGTTTTGGAAGTTCTGGACAAAACAGTAAGACATAAAATGGAAATGGAGTTTCCATTTTCCAGTATTACACTGTATTGAAGTTTCTTGTATTTAAATCACTGTCCTTAGCTGTGATTGTTCCCATAAGCTTAATTCCTACAAATGGAGTTACATAGTCCAAGCAAAAGTATGACTGTTTTATTATCTATTTTTACTTTTTAAATCAACTTTATTGAGGTCTAAACTACATATGGTGAAATGCACCCAGTATAAGCATAAAATTTAGGAAGTTTTAACAAATGTGTGAACCTGTGTAGTCACCATCTCAATTTTAAATATTGAGTCGTCGTTGTTGTCGAGATGGAGTTTTGCTCTGTCGCCCAGGCAGGGGCACTATCTCGGCTCACTGCAACCTCTACTTTCTGGGTTCAGGTGATTCTCCTGCCTCAGCCTCCCAAGTAGGTGGAATTACAGACGTGCACCACCATGCCCGGCTATTTTTTGTATTTTAGTAGACACAGGGTTTCGCCATGTTGGCCAGGCTGGTCTCAAACTCTTGACCCCAAGTGATCTGCCTGCCTCAGCCTTCCAAAGTGCTGGGATTACAGGTGTGAGCCACCGCGTCCGGCCAACATACTTACGTTTTTGTGGTGAGAACATTTACGATCTATTCCTGTGGCAATTTTCAAGTATATAATATATTATTATTAACTATAATCACCAGGCTGTATAATAAATCTTCATCCCTTATTATTAATTTATTGAACAAAAAGAAATAGCATATTTTAAAAATTTTTAATAGGTTTTTGGGGAACAGGCAGTATTTGGTTACATGGATAAGTTCTTTAGTGGTGATTTGAGAGATTTTGGTGCACCCATCACCCAAGCAATGGACACTGGACCCAGTGTGCAGTCTTTTAGCCTTCACCCACCTCCTACCCTTCCCCTCGAGTCACCAAAGTTCATTACAGTGCTCTTGTGCCTTTGCATCCTAAGAAATAGCATTATCTTCTAAACTTCTAAAAATAGTTTTTTATTTTTATTTCTTTGATTAGGAGCGAGGTGGAAGATTTTTCCATGTTTCCTTACTAGTTGCGAGTCTGCTCTTGGAATCAATCATCTGTTCAATGTTCCTTTTTTTTTTTGAGACAGAGTCTCGCTCTGTCACCCAGGCTGGAGTGCAGCAGTGGTGCAATCTTAGCTCATTGCAACCTCTGCCTCCCAAGTTCAAGCAATTCTTCTGCCTCAGCCTTCTGAGTAGCTGGGACTACAGGCGCGTAGCCACCATGCCTGACTAATTTTTGTATTTTTAGTAGAGACGGGGTTTCACCATGTTGGCCAGGCTGGTCTTGAACTCCTGACCAGTGAGCCACTTTACCCGGCCCATCTGCTCAATGTTCTTATGCATCTCTCTATTCTGCTTTGGTCTCAATGTTTTTATGTTTCTGTAAGTTCCTTAGCTCTTGGCATATTTGCTACAAATATTTTCTCAAAACTGTCTCCTTCTTCCCCCTACCCCAATATTGGAAGATTTAGATTTATTTATATCATACCTTATGATAAATATTTGATTATATGTACCAGCTTTTCTATGGTTATATGAAACATTTTAGCCATCTGGAATTTATATTATCTTATGTGCTTAAGCATCCATTTTAGGTCAACAGTGATATAATGGAGACATGGCTTTTTAACAACAAGGATGCCTTCCTCACCACTCTTATGTTTTGGAAGTTCTGCACAAAACAGACATAAAATGGAAAGGGAGTAAAAAATATTAAACGGGGCCGGACGTGGTGGCTCACGCTTGTAATCCCAGCACTTTGGGAGGCCGAGGTGGGCGGATCACGAGGTCAGGAGATCGAGACCATCCTGGCTAACACGGTGAAACCCCATCTCTACTAAAAACACAAAAAAATTAGCCGGGCGAGGTGGCGGGCGCCTGTAGTCCCAGCTACTCGGGAGGGTGAGGCAGGGGAAATGGCGTGAACCCGGGAGGCGGAGCTTGCAGTGAGCCGAGATGGCGCCACTGCACTCCAGCCTGGGCGACAGAGCGAGACTCCGCCTAAAAAAAAAAAAAAAAAAAAAAAAAAAAAAAAAAAAAAAATTAAATGGAAAGAAAATTGCTAAAACATTCTAGAAATCCTTATTTTAACTTTATTAGTGTCATTAGTTACATCAGATGGAAGGTAGAAAATCAAAGGAATAACCATTTGGAACATATAAAATTAGATTTTTATTCATAAAACAACCAGAAATATGAAATAACTAGGACTAATTTTAATAAGAAATGTTAAAAATTGTCAATGTTTGGGAAAGAAAACATACACACAGATGGAGTTATGCCATGTTGAAGGAGAGAAATAACCAAATATAGGGCTGGGCACGGTGGCTCATGCCTGTAATCCTAGCACTTTGGGAGGCCGAGATGGGAGGACTGCTTGAGGCCAGGAGTTCAAGACCAGCCTGGTCAACATAGAAGACCTCAGCGAAAAAAAAAAAAAAAAAAAAAAGATGTGAGATAAGTAACCAAATATTGCAGTTCATTCTTCCCAAGCTAATTAACTTCTTGGGAACTGCTTTGTGCAGTTCTAGTTATGTTTCCATAGACTGACTTTTTTTTTTTTTTGAGATAGAGTCTCGCTCTGTTGCCCAAGCTGGAGTGCAGGGGCACGATCTCGGCTTACTACAGCCTCCACCTCCTGGGTTGAAGTGATTCTCCTGCCTCAGCCTGCCGAGTAGCTGGAACTACAGGCACCCACCACCACACCCAGCTAATTTTTTGTATTTTTAGTGGAGATCGGGTTTCACCTTAGTAGCCTGGATGGTCTTGATCTCCTGACCTTGTGATCCACCCACCTTGGCTCCCCAAAATGTTGGGATTACAGGCGTGAGCCACAACCCCTAGCCTGTTTCCATAGACTTTCTAGGGGAATGACTTCTCTAGTCATCAGGAGGTTATTAAAAATAATTCTGAGAAATACCTGCCAAATACTTTATAATTGGAAAAAGACAAATAAAGAACAATGTTCACTGTTAAAAAACTTTGTCATTTACAAATGAAAATAAAAAAATTGCTCATGATCCCATTATTCTATGATAACCATTTGCTACTATTTTGCCATGTAGTTTCTGGTCTTTTATTTTTCTATCTATAAATATATACATAAAACAATCTCCAACATGTATTTTTGCATTTTTTTCTTCTTATGACCAGATTATTATTTTCTTTATCACTTGTATTTCATCAGTCATAAATTTTAAGGCCATCTGACTGTGTCATAAGTTTTCACCCAGATAACTTTGATGTGTGAAGACATCTCTTCTTGTATCTCCCATTTCCTAAGGCAAAATCCCCCAAAGTGGAATTGCTGTTTATGGAGAGGGACATGTTTAAGGCCCTATCTTGTTTTGGCTTCTTGAAGTTGTCACCTCCTTTCTGAAAAGGTTGTCAGGTACTATAGCCAGGCTAAGATGAAGAGTGTCAGGCTTAAAGGATCATCATGATTAACTGGAGAGGAATGGATTTCACATGGAAGGAAGAACAAAAGCAAAGGTCTAAGCCAGGTGCGGTGGCTCACTCCTGTAATCTCAGCACTTTGGGAGGCCGAGGTGGGTGGATCACCTGAGATCGGGAGTTCGAGACCAGCCTGGCCAACGTGGTGAAACCCCGTCTTTACTAAAAATACAAAAATTAGCCAGGTGTGATGGCAGGCCCCTGTAATCCCAGCTACTTGGGAGGCTGAGGCAGGAGAATCGCTTGAACCTGGGAGACAGAGGTAGCAGTGAGCCGAGGTCGTGCCATTGCATTCTAGCCAGGCAACAAGAGCAAAACTCCATTTCAGAAAAAGAAAGGAAAAAAAGGCCGGGCGCGGTGGCTCAAGCCTGTAATCCCAGCACTTTGGGAGGCCGAGGCGGGTGGATCACAAGGTCAGGAGATCGAGACTATCCTGGCTAACATGGTGAAACCCCGTCTCTACTAAAAATACAAAAAACTAGCCGGGCGCGGTAGCGGGCGCCTGTAGTCCCAGCTTCTTGGGAGGCTGAGGCGGGAGAATGGCGTGAACCCGGGGGGCGGAGCTTGCAGTGAGCCGAGATCGCGCCACTGCACTCCAGCCTGGGAGACACAGTGAGACTCCGTCTCAAAAAAAAAAAAAAAAAAAAAAAAAAAAAAAAAAAAGAAAGGAAAAAAAGAAAAGGAAAGGTCTAGACTGTAGAAGTAGGAAAGCATGTTTGGGGCAGCTAGGTGGATTACTTACCTGGAGCTTTGAAACATGGAATGATACGGCTTGGGGCTGAAACAGAGAAGGTGCTTGGACTATTTGGTGGTGAGCAGGAGAGTAAGGAAGGATTTAGAGTCAGAGCATGACACTATTCAGCTGAGCTGTAGGAAAATTGGTCTGGTCTACCATGAAGTCAGTGGGTTGGCAAGGGGAGAACCTAGGGGCTGGGCCCCTCCTTAGGTACATATTGTTGTCTGGGTCAGCTACAGGTGGAACTCAACAGTTGGAATGAGACTCTTCTATAGGGGAAGGGTGGAGACATTTGAGAGCCAGCATCCAGACTGCTTGACAGCTGACCGATATGAAGGAGAACCTGAAAGACGACACCTACATTAAAAGGATGAGCTGGTTTTAGAGATTTTGAGTTGGAAGGACCAGCTGCTCACCCCAAAGAGAATGTGTTGGTACAAGAAGATAGGTTTGAGGGTTGTTTGAGGGTAGAGCTGCCAGATGAAAAATATACTACGCCCAGCTGACTTTTAATTGCAGATAAAAAATGAATAACTTTTTAGTGTAAATACGTCCCAAATATTGCACGGGACATATTTCTACTAAAAATGTATTCATTGTTTATGTGAAATTCAAATCTAACTGGGCATCTTGTATTTTTATTTGCTAAATCTGGTAGCCCTACTTGGGAATCAACATGCAGAGAAGCCTGGGGGAAGAGTCCAAACTAATGTGATTGGCATAAAGACTCAGAGCCACACTTGGGGAGGCTGAGGCGGGCAGATCACCTGAGGTCAGGAGTTCGAGATCAGCCTGGACAACATGGGGAAACCTCATCTGTACTAAAAATACAAACATTAGCTGGGTGTGGTGGCAGGCACCTGTAATCCCGGCTACTTGGGAGGCTGAGGCAGGAGAATCACTTGAACCCGAAGGTGGAGGTTGCAGTGAGCTGAGATCGCACCATTGTACTCTAGCCTGGGCAACAAGAGTGAAACACTGTCTTTAAAAAAAAAAAAAAAAAGACTCAAAACCAGCATTTCAGTTAATTAAATCTTGCATTTTTGCTTTGTCTCATCTTAAAGTCTCCTTTATTTTTATTTTTAGTTTTTTGAGACAAGAGTCTCACTGTGTCACCCAGGCTGGAGTGCAGTGGTGCAATCTCTCCTCACTGCAACCTCTACCTCCCAAGTTCAAGCAATTCTCCTGCCTCAGTCTCCCAAGTAGCTGGGATTTCAGACATGCACCACCACGCCCAGCTAACTTTTGTATTTGTAGTATAGACAGGGTTTCACTATATTGGCCAGGCTGGTGTCAAATTCCTGACTTAAAGTGATCCACCTGCCTCAGCCCCCCATATTGTTGAGATTACAGGCATGAGCCACTGCACCTGGCCTCTAAAGACTCCTTTAAATCTCAAGGGAAAATTAAAGGGGGAAAAAAAAAAATCCCAGACCGCCTGATTTGATTGGCAGTGTTAAGGATTGTCCTGGTCCTCAGCCTGGCTAAGACCAGTCCCTTTGGCAGGCGTGAGCAGAGAATAGACCTGTGTGGGATGAGACTGGAGGCTTGGCTCTGCAGTCTAAGAGAGAACCACAGCCATCGTGTGCTGTGTGCATGTGCATGTGTGAACACATAGACAAGTGATTTGCTGCTTACATCCAGATGCCCACATGCTCACACATGTATAGCAAAAGTCCCTGGAAAGATGCTGAAGGAAGTGCTAAAAGTGGCTGTCCCCTGAGAAGGGGTACCATGGGATGAAGGCCAGGTAGAAGGAAGAGTTCATTATCATCCTTTTTTATTGCATTATTGTTTTTTAGTATGTGCATATATTACTCTTTGCAATAAACTTTTAAAAAGCTGGAGTGTGCATTTATGCAGAAAATGACAAAGTTGCTACACAATTTAATAGAAGGACAGCGCAAGGGGGACCAGGAATGCAAACACCACGAGGGCAGTGAGTCTTCATCCGTTTTGTTCACTGTTGTATCCCCGGTCCCTAGAATAGTGCCTGGCATGTGGTTGGCACTCAATACGTATTTATCAAAGTAGTGAAGGGCTGGTTCAACCATTTGATGACCTAACCACAGAAACAAGTTTGTATCCTTAAATTTCATACATGTTAGAAAGAGACAGTAGGGGAGCTACATGCATGGTACTTAAGGAAATCAACTTCACTGCAAATGTCAGTATTCTGATAGAAGAAAGAGTTGAAGTTATGGGAATGAATGAAATCAGCAAGGGAGAGCAAGTAGGGCGAGAAGGCTGTTCACCATCTAGGTGAACAGAGAGAGACAGCATGAGAATAGACCAATGGAGGGAAGACTAGTGGAGCATCATACCCCAGCAGTCACAGGGAGAGAGCTTCGGTGGGTCAGATGGTCAACAGTATCAAAATACTCAACAGAGACCACCCTCTGGGTTTTCAAAGGATAGAACATACATTAGCAGGCCTCTGGAAAGAAAATATCTTCTCCTATATACAGAGACCCTCATACTGTTTGGGGACATTGCCCCAAAAGGGCGGGCTTTGGCATGAAAGAACATTTCCACCCCAGTGGTTTGCATGCTGTCATCCCAGGTCAGGGCTGAATAATGACCACTTGGTAGACCTGGTGCTCACAGAGCCTTCGTTTGGTTGTATAAGGGGCCAAATTCACCTCTGGATTTCCTTTTTTTCCTTTCAGAATGCAGTTTCCAAGTATGGCTCTCAGTTCCAAGGCAATTCCCAGCATGACGCCCTGGAATTCCTGCTCTGGTTGCTGGATCGTGTACACGAGGACCTGGAGGGTTCATCCCGAGGGCCGGTGTTGGAGAAGGTCGGTCACTCTCAAAACAACACAATGTACTGGGTTTTCTTTTTTTCCTCTAAATATTGACTCAGCTCCTCAAAACTGAATCTTGAAATTGAGATTCTTAGATTCCTATATAGTCTGGTTACTATATCCACAGTCCATTCCCTGCACCCTTCTCTTAGCTGTGTTTGTTTTACACAAGGCATTTCCTTCCATTCCAGTATTTCTCATTCTCTTTGTCCCAGTGATATAATGAATAGAGTTTCATTTTGGATCAAAATATGAAAAGTCTTTTCTTTGGTTTGTATTCCGTACATTAGTGTGGTCATCCAAGGCCATGAGTACCGTCCCTTATTATTTGCAGATGGTACCATTTGAACTCTACCGTTGCTTTCTCAGTTATGTATTCTACAGAGCACTAACTGTTAACTTTTCCTCTCACGACACAGGGTGGATGATTTTTACACATGTGCATTTAGCATCCCCAGGTTTTGATGAAACCCCAAACCTTTCAGAGGAGGAAAGCACTACAATGATTTGTCATAAGAACAGCTGATTGATACCTCAGGCGCAGTCTTTATGGACTTTGCTCAATGATGGCTTATGCTCTAATGCTAGTCCTCTGTTTCCCACTTAAGAAAGTAAAAGTGAATGAAGTTATTATATTATGAAAGTATTCATCTATTCTCACACTGCTATAAAGAAATACCTGAGGCCGGGTGTGGTGGCTCATGACTGTAATCCCAGCACTTTGGAAGGCCGAGGCAGGCAGATCACTTGAGGTCAGGAGTTCAAGACCAGCCTGGCCAACATGGCAAAACCCCATCTCTATTAATAATACAAAAATTAGCCGGTGTGGTGGCGCGCTCCTGTAATCTCAGCTACTCGGGAGGCTGAGGCAGGAGAATCCTTTGAATGTGGGAGGTGGAGTGAGCTGAGGTCACGCCACTGCACTCCAGCCTGGGTGACATAGTGAGACTCGGTCTCAAAAAAAAAAAAAAAAAAGAAAAAAAAAAGAGACATACCTGAGACTGGGTAATTTATAAAGGAAAGAGGTTTAATTGACTCACAGTTCCACATGGCTGGGGAGGCCTCAGGAAACTTACAGTCATGGTGGAAGGAGAAGTAAGTACCTCCTTCACAAGGTGGCAGGAAAGAGAGAGAGTGAGGGGGAAGAGCCCTTATAAAACCATCAGATCTCATGAGAACTCACTCACAATCGCAAGAACAGCATGAGGGAAACTGCCCCCGGTGATCCAGTCACCTCCCACCAGGCCCTCCCTCCACATGTGGGGATTATGGGGATTACAATTTGAGATGAGATTTGGGTGGGGACACACAGCCGAACCATATCAATGAGTGAGCAAAGTTATTTCAAAAACATCTGTGAATAATCTGCTGTAATAGAAGAAAAGTTTCATGAACTTTGATAATTCCACATCAATGAGTGAGCAAAGTTATTTTAACAACATCCACGAATAATCTGCTGTAATAGAAGAAAAGTTTCATGAGCTTTGATAATTAATCAATAACACATACCTTTTGATGTATCACATGGCTGATCCAGATGCAGCCATGAGAACTGTTTTACCAGTTTTTTGGTTTTGTTTTAAATCTGGACACGTTATTCTCATCCTTTTCATTAATCAAATAAAAAAACCCTTGGAAAGTGCTTAGATCTTTCAACCATCACCTTCCCATCCCTTCAGTGTTTGCTTGGAGCCCGTCATTCTAGCGTAATAAAGAATGAACAGCTCAGGAAGCTTAGTCTTATTTTCCTGAAGTTTGTCTGTTTCCTTTATGTTTTCCAGCTGTTACCTTTCTTTTTTTTTTTCTCTCTTAAAATGTCAACTTACAACTTTAAGAAAAGGAGAACATAACTATATATGTTTCATGTATCAGAGAGATTGGGTAACCTTCTTAAAGCCACACAGCTAAGTAAAGGACAGAGTCAGGATTCAAGCCCAAGGGGTCTGGTTTGAAAACCTATTTTCTTATTTTAAAAATAATCACCCCAGTCATTCCCAAAACATACAAATGAAACAAAGCAAACAATCACCCCAGTAAAACCTGGGAGGACCACACATTCAAAGGTCATGGTGTTTTCTCTGGGTTTTGAGATTAGGGGTGCCATGATTTCCTGTTTATCTTATTCTGATGCCTTTTAGTTGTAAGTGACAGAAATTTAACTTAGTCTCACTCAACAAAAGGGCATTTATTGACTTTTATAACTTGCGAGTCCAGGGGTCAGACCAGCTTCAGGTAGGGCTGGATCCAGGGACTCAGATGACATCACCAGGTCTTTGACTATGTCTCTATCCCTTGTCTCTGAATCCATTTTCAGACTGACTCTGCCCAGATGGTAACAAGATGGCCTTCTGCAATGCTCGTGTAGTCTTTAGAGCTTGGGATTCCAGAAAAAGCCCAGGGAAGAGTCCGATTGTCTCAGCTTGGTTCACATGTCCATTCCTGGGCATGTAGCCAGAAGAATGGAATATTCTAATTGGGTGCAGCTGGGTTGCATGCCTGTGGGGGTGAACGTGGGCCAAGGAGAGCTTTTATAGAAATGGAACAGTTTGCTTCCCCAAAGAAAGGAATGCTGAGCAGATAAACATATGTCTACTATACTGTAGATTCCACAAGTTTATAGTGAACACATTTTGAAATCAGAAGGATTTATTTGTTAAAAAGATACTGTTTATTGAATGTTTGTTATGGGCCAGGGATCTAACTTGATGCTTTGCACAATTTCTTTCCCTACCTGACACGGAGTAGACAATAAACTCTTGAAGTGATTGACTAAATTAGTAATCATGCTTTACTATTACAAGGATAACTCATATTCTACAGTTAATGGAAATTTAGGTTAAGTTGCTCAAGGCCACTCAACTTCTACTTGGTGGAGATAAAATTGAACCTGGCTCTGTCTATTTCAAAGCCAGTGTGTCAGATTCCTTTCCCTAAAGCATTCCTTGTGCTTTCTCAATTTCCTATGGCGGAGAGAGGAGACTTAGAGATAGGTGGTACCTCTTCCTGCTGGCTGCTTAGGAAGGCCCTCTTATCCTGTTTTTTTCCCTCCCCACTCCCTGGCTGTACCAGGCAGGTCTTCCTACTTCTAAGGTAGGTGGGATAGATAGCCTTTCCATTTTCCTTTTCTATCTCTTGGTAGCAGGAAAAAGCATTGGGCTTAAGGGTGGAGAAGATCACAGAGAGGTTAAGTAACTTGCCCCAAGTCACGCAGTTATTAAGTGAGAGAGCTAGGACCTCAATCCAGCTAGGACCCAAATCCAGTAAACTCAACTCTGTAACAGGCTTCCTTAACTTCGACACTGTTGGATGTTTGTAGTCAGTTGATTCTTTTCTGAGGATGGCTGTCCTGTTCCTGGTAGCATTAGTAGCACCTCTACCTCCTAGATGCCAGTCTAGTAGGCATCTAGACTAGGCATTTGACTATTTGTGATAGCCAAAAATGTCTTCAGAGATTGCCAAATGTCCCCTGGGATGGGAATGGGGATGGTGACAAAATCACCATTCCCCCAACCCAGTTGAGAGCCACTGCTCTAGAACCTTTGTTCCTCATTGTGGTGCACCACCCCTAGACCTTTCTTTAAGATAATATTGTGTTTATTTAAGTCAAGAAGGCCTGGCAATAATTCTTTTTTTTTTTTTTTGAGATGGAGTCTCGCTCTGTTGCCCAGGTTGGAGTGTAGTGGCACGATCTCAGCTTACCACAATCTCTGCCTCCCGGGTTCAAGCGATTCTCCTGCCTCAGCCTCCTGAGTAGCTGGAACTACAGGCGTGCGCCACCATGCCTGGCTAATTTTTGTATTTTCAGTAGAGACAGGGTTTTGCTATGTTGGCCAAGCTGGTCTCGAACTCCTGACCTCGTGATCCGCCTGCCTCGGCCTCCCAAAGTGCGGAGATTACAGGCGTGAGCCACCGCGCCCGGCCAATAATTCTTTTTAACAACTTCAAAACACAAGTAAAAGCAACCATAATTGGTTTTCCAGTTTCGAATATGTCCTATTGCAATATACTCCACACTACCACCAGATAGAAAGGAAGTAAGAGCTTGTCCCTCTTCTGCTTAAATTCCCCCACTGGCTTCCAATAGCACGTAGAACAAAAATCAGACTCCTATGTGGCTGACAGGGCCCAGCCTGATTCCAGACCCCTCCGCCCCTGGCTCCCTGGCCTTGATCTCTCCAGCTACTTCCTGTTCCTTAAGGGGCCAGGCGTGTTAGGAGTAGACCAGCTAGGCAAGACCAGCTATTGGCTATTGGCTAGAGAGAGGAGCTTACGCCGCCCTTAGTTTGACCTGATTGAAACCAGAAAAGATCTCTCTGGGTTAAAGCCTCTCCTGAAATTTGCTCTCAGAAAATTGGGCTGCCTGCAGAGGCCCGGCTGTGTACGCTTGAAGGTAGAGAACAGAGCTGTTGGGATTATCCGGCGTGAAACTTCATTTTCCCTTTCCTAGAAGGAAAGCCTCTGTCCTCTGTGAAACTCTGATTTTTTTTTTCTCTTTGAGGTTATTTCTGTTTTCAAGACATAGCAAAGCCATGTAGCTAGATTTATTTGAAACGGGAATAAAAACCATAAGGGCCGCTTTCTTTTCTGTTAATTTACTGATCCTCAAATGTTTTCATCCTGCAAAGAGGGCACATTTTTATTACCCTTTTAGAAACCCTAACACAATGTTTTTATCAGTTCGCTTTCCAGAAAATGCCGCTCTTGCAGAATTAAGTAGGGGATGAGGCTGGGGAGAGGATCGGGAAGCTGACATGTATTAAGCACTGACTATGTGCAGGGAAGATACACAATATATGTCATCTCTTGAGATTGTTTTTATTTTTATTTATTTATTTCTTGAGACAGGGCCTCACTCTGTTGCCCAGGCTGGAGTGCAGTAGAGTGATCATAGCTCACTGCCGTCTTGACCTCCTGGGCTCCGATGATCCTCCTGCCTCAGCCTCCCGCCTAAGTAGCTGTGACTGTGGGGATGCACCACCACACCTGGTTAATTTTTTAGTTTTGTAAAGACGAGGTCTCACTATGTTGTCCAGGCTGGTTTCAAACTCCTGGATTCAAGCAATCCTCCCACCTTGGCCTCCCAAAGTGCTGGGATTACAGGTATGAGCCACCGTGCAGGTCATCCCCTGTGATTTTAATGGTAGCTCCATGAAATTGATGTGTTAGATGTAGAATGAGGCTCAGAGAGAGAGGCTGAGTGTCATTCAGCTAACAGAGCAGAGCCAGCGCGTTTGACCTCATTGTCTGTGCTTTGAGAATGATCCCCTGCTGCCCCTCACTCCAGCCTCTTTCAGGATTTTCTTTCTCCATGCCCTTCCCTGGGTGATCCTGTCCACAGCCTCTCCCGATGCTGTTGAGTGTCATTGTGAATTCTTGGGTTGCAAGCAACAGCAACCGACTTGAGCTGACTCAGACAAGAAAGGGGACTTAGGAGAAGGCCAAGGAGCCTCACGCTGGATGACAGGGAAGGCTGAAGGACCAACTTGGAACTGTCAAGAATCAGGCAGCTCTAAGGGTATCTCAGCAGCAGCAGGAACTGCTCCGTTCTCTTCTCTGGACGGCACAGTCTGCAGAAATGTTTTCGGCCATTGGCCACTCTGGTCATGATTCACATTCAGAGTAGGAGCATCTCAGTGTGGCTTGCTTGGGCCATGGGCCTATCCCTTGGTAGGTGAGGGCAGGACCCTTGATTAAAGACCCCTCTCCATGCATGGACTGGATTCAGGGTTCTAAAACGGAGGTTGCTACTACCAAAGGAAGAGTAGCGTATACAGGGCAGTCAAAATATGCCAGGGTCTGCTATGCATCCAAGTTAGCTCCTCCAAGTGCTCTTCCCCTATTTGTCATGAATGTTTCTGCCTGGATATTGAGTCACCTCAAACCGAGCATGCCCGTCCCAAACACACCTCTCCTTTTGACTTTGCCTCTCTGTGAATGGAACCGGGGTTTGCCAGGCACCAGACTGGATCCTTGGAGTTGATCACGTTCCTCCACTCCCACAGTCAGGGGCTGATTGTTGAAGCTACGTCCTCGGGTGTCTGGAATCCATCCCTCCTTTTCATCTTTATGGCTCCTGTTCTACCTTATCCTGTTGTTTCTTGAATGCTTGAGCCTACTAATCTGTGTCCTAACCTCCAAACTTATACTTCTTCATCTGGGAGTCAGTAGCTGTCAAGTTAAAGCATCTCTCCAAGCATGTTGCTACCACCTGAGTTCAAAACTCATCAGGTACTCCCCCTTGTGTAATAACAACCACCACCTACACTGTGCTTTGTGCCAGGCATGGTTCTAAGTGTTTTGTACATATGCTGTCTTTTTTTTTTTTTTTTTTTTGAGACAGAGTTTTGCTCTGTTGCCCAGGCTGGAGTGCAGTGGTGCGATCTCAGCTCACTGCAACCTCCGCCTCCTGGGCTCAAGTGATTCTCCTGCCTCAGCTTCCTGAATAGCTGGGATTACAGGTGTGCACCATCACGCCCGGCTAATTTTTGTATTTTTAGTAGAGATGGGGTTTTACCATGTTGGCCAGGCTGGTCTTGAACTCCTGACCTCAAGTAATCTGCTCACCTCGGCCTCCTGAAGTGCTGAGATTACAGACTTGCGCCACCGTACTCAGCCTTGTGATTTATATATAGAAACTCTTTAAATACTCAAAGAATCCCTATCAGACAGGTACTGTCATTATCCCTTTATTATAGTTGGGAAATCATAGAGCAAAGAGATTAAGTAACTTTTTTAGCTGGATCAGAGCAGTCGAGTAACTTGTAATCAAGTACCGGTGTGGGGATTTGGACATTTTTTTTTTTTTTTGAGACGGAGTCTTGCTCAGTCATCCAGGCTGGAATGCAGTGGCGTGATATCGGCTCATTGCAACCTCTGCCTCCTAGGTTCAAGCGATTCTCCTGTCTCAGCCTCCCAAGTAGCTGGGATTACAGATGCGTGCCACCATGCCTGGCTAATTTATGTATTTTTGGTAGAGACGGAGTTTCACCATGTTGGCCAGGCTAGTCTTGAACTCCTGACCTCAGGTGATCCACCCACCTCAGCCTCCCAAGGTGCTGGGATTACAGGCATGAGCCACTGCACATGCCTAGACATTCTTTTTCTTTGTTTGTTTGTTTGTTTGTATTTTTGAGATGGAGTTTTGCTCTTGTTGCCCAGGCTGCAGGGCAGTGTCGCAATCTCGGCTCACTGCAACCTCTGCCTTCAGGGTTCAAGTGATTCTCCTGCCTCAGCCTCCTGAGTAGCTGGGATTACAGGTGCCTGCCACCATGCCTGGCTAATTTTTGTATTTTTAGTAGAGATGGGGTTTCGCCATATTGGCCAGGTTGGTCTTGAATTTCGGACCTCAGGTGATCCACCCGCCTCGGCCTCTAAAAGTGTTGGGATTACAGGTGTGAGCCACTGTGCCCAGCCTGATTTGGACATTCTTTACCCTGTTACTATGCTGTTCACTGAGCCAGGTAGTCTCCCTTAGGACATAGAAGTCCCCACCCATTGTGGCACCAGACTCACATTCCAGCCCTGTTTTCTACTTCCCTTTGCACATCTTGTATCCTAGGCAAATTGGGTGTCATAAAATATTAGGACATATAAGAATGACCATTTTGAGCACCCATAACTTGTTCATCTCAATATTTTATTATGAAAAATTTCAAACATATGGAAAAGTTGAATTAATTATGAAGTGAACACTCCTCCCCATCACCTAGATTCTACAACTTATGTTGTACTAAATTTGCTTTATCACACATTTACCCATCTGTCTCTCTATCCACTCATTACTCATATCTTTTTTTCCCTCATCTTATTTTTTGGATGTACTTTGAAGTAAATTGCACACCTTACCCCAGACGCTTCACATGTGTTCCTTTTGCCTGGTTCTGTCATCTGCTTTCTAAAATCCTTCAACATTTACCTCTAATTTCACCCAGGTCTTTACGTATACCTCACTGCCTGCCTGTTCTTCTAAAGGTATATATAGACGCATGCACAGTGTATCAATGGTATTCGAGTTTCATGGTGGGAATGTTAGGAAAAATTGTCTAAAAAGACTCCATGAGGGGAGTAATGATGAAAAAGTTGAGAGATGCTGCTCTAGGGCATATTTTATGTGGGGCCTTGCATAGATATTTATATAGGTAAGTTTATATTTTACTAAATAGCGTTGTATTATGAGTGGCTTTGATTCTGGGATTGCCCTTAGGGACAGACATCTTCCAGGACAGAAATTTTGGCATAACAGGGCCTTAATCAAAAAATCATGTCCCATGTGTGGTAGGGAACGGACAGGGGGTGAAGAATAAATTTAGGGAAACAAGAAAGGTTGATTAACTCATTCTGGAAGTGGTAGGGGTCCAGAGGAGGTTGGTGGCATTAGGGCACACAGAAGCCCTGAGGTGAGATAGGCTAAAAAATGACTCCCAAAGACATGGGGTCCTAATCGCTGCATCTTGTAGATGTTATCTGTATTAGTCTGTTTTCACGCTGCTATAAAGGAATACCTGAGACTGGGTAACTTACAAAAGAAAGAGGTTTAATTGACTCACAGTTCCACATGACTGGGGAGGCCTCAGGAAACTTACAGTCATGGTGGAAGGGAAAGCAGGCACCATCTTCACAAGGCGTCAGGAGAGAGAAGAGTGAGCAGCAAAGGGAAGCACCCCTTATAAAACCATCAGCTCTCATGAGAACTCACTAACACGAGAACAGCATAGGGGAACCGCCCTCATGATCCAATCACCTCCCACCAGGTCTCTCTCTAGACATGCGGGGATTGTGAGGATTACAACTCAAGATGAGATTTGGGTAGGGACACAGCCACATCATATCGTTACCTTCTATGGTAAAGACTTTGGAGATGTGATTAAGAATCTTGAGATGGGGTCATTAAGCTGAATTATCCAGGTGGGCTCTAAATGCTACCAGTGTTCTTCTGAAAGAGAGGCTGGGGGAGATTTGCGACACACATAGGAGAAAGCTATGTGAAGACAGAGCAGAGAGAGAGTTGAAGATGCTAGGATTGAAAACGAGTGATGTGGTCACAAGCCAAGGAATTCCGGCAGCCACCAGAGTTGGAAGAGTCAAGGAACAGACTCTCACCTAGAGCCTCTGGAGGGAGTGCAACCCTGCCCACACCTTGATTTCAGTGCAGTGATACTGATTTTGGATGGCTGCTGTGAGAGAATAAGCTATTGTTTACAGCTCCCAGTTTGTGATAATTTGCTATCGCAGCCACAGGAAACGAGGAAACGCAAGGGGAATGTAAAGGACACAAGCACTGATGGATGGAGTGAAGGAAGCTTGTGCACCAAATTGAAAAACTAAAAGACTCATTTGCCTGCAAAAGAGAATACTTATGTGAAACTGGCCTCTTGGAAAATGTGGGCAGGAATGATTTAGCAGGCAGGTGGAAGGTGGAGATATTTGGTGTGGATGCATTCGAGATGACGGCAAGCCCACCCCGTGAAATATACAAAAGGCACCTAGACATTGAAACTGAGTGGGACAGAGATAATGCACAGGGCCGTCCATCCAGGGGGAACAGGTGAGGCTGATGAGAATGAGCGAGCATCCGCCAAGGTTCAGGCTCAGGTTTGCTCTTTTAATACACACACACTTTTTGTCCCAGAGAATTTGGGAGGTCAGGGGATTGAAAGAAACTTGAGTTATAGTAAAGGCAGCACTGAAGGTTGAGACTCTACAGAAGCCCAGAAAGGGATGATGTGGGCCCAGGAGGAAGCATGGGCTCGGTGGTCTGGAAGCAGTTGAGTGACGAGAGGTGTATCTAATCTGGCTTCCTTTCCTCATTTCTTTGCAGCTTCCACCTGAAGCCAATAAAACCTCTGAGAACTGCCTGTCACCATCAGCTCAGCTTCCTTTAGGTGAAAGCTTTGTGCAAAGCCACTTTCAAGCACAATATAGGTAAGACGGGGATGTGTTTAGAATGTATCACCCAAGCCCACAAACTCAATTCCTGGTAACCAGTCTCCCATTGCCAGATTTACCCTGAGATTTCCAAACAACAAAACCACAAACACCCTTCTCTCTCCCATTATAAATCCTGACTAAGCACACACTCCTGTTGTCTCTGACCTTTAGTATTTCTTCTTTTCCTTCTTCTTGGCTCCTGGGCCCTCCACCTTACTTGAAGGAGAGGTGATAAGAGGGTGATTCTATAGAAGGTAAATGTGAGCTGGGATCTCACTAGCAAGCAGTCACTCTGAAGTTGGGGAGACCCTTCCTGTTTGTTCTCTCTCCAGAGAGCCCAACTTAACAAGTCATTCTGAGCTCAAGAGTTTCCAAGCATTATGGAGGATATAAAAATATATATACAGCCTGGGCCACATAGGGAGACCCCATCTGTACCAAAAAAAAAAAAAAAAAAAATCCTAGCTGGGTGTGGCACGTGCCTGTGGTCCCACCTACTCGGGAGGCTGAGAAAGGAGGATTGCTTGGGCCCAGGAGGTCGGGGCTGTGATCGAGGCTGGAGTACAGTGATCCGTGATCGCACCACTGTACTCCAGCCTGGGCAACAGAGTGAGACCCTGTCTCAAAAAAATAAGTAAATAAACAAACAATAAAAAAACGTATGCAGCCTTTGACTTCAGAAAGTATGTGTTCTCTTTGAGCTTTTTTTTATATGAAAGTGCAGAGACTCATACAAGGCAGAATAGTTTCAATATTATAATGTTCAGTGAAAGCACTGACAGCAGCAGTGAAAGGTCAGAGAGGGGAGAAAACCCCATGGGCTTCTCAGAGGAAGTGTGCCTTTTGTTGGCCTCTGCAGGATGAATAGAAGTACGAATGGGTAGGAAGATATTCAACAAGAACAAATGCAAGCTTAAAGGTGGGAATGAGCACAGCAGGCAGGATTTAGATGAGGAAGTCATTGGTTACAAAGAGCCACCTCTAAGATGCTTGCCTCTGTGTGTGTGTGTGTGTGTGTGTCTGTGTGTTGCCAATATATGTATTCATGTGTATGTATCTATGTGTGTGTGTCTATAGATATTTTAAGCCTTACAAAAAGTCTCAGGGGGTGAGTATTAACATCTGGGAGGTTGGGCTTTTTCTACGGACATATGATAAGTGGCAGAACCAGGATTTGTCCCCTGAAATATCTTTAAAGCACAAGTCCTGCCTTTTTGCTTTCTTCGCAATTCTTCTGTTGTTTTTCCAGCTAACCCTGTCCATTCATTGTGATTCTCTGCCGCTCCTTCAGTTTCACAGAAACTCTGTTCTCTATTATGGATACCAAAAAGAGTTTTTTGTATTTTTCTTCTGGATGTTGCAGTAAATCATTTCAAAGCCGTGCTTTTCTCTGAGTCGTCTGGATAATCTTCCCTTTGCATTGCTCTGCAGTGGTTTTTTGGAGGTCTCCAGGTGGTTTTCTTCTCTTATTGACTTATCTTCAAACAAGGAAATAATTATTCCGTCTTCTAGAATTTCCTTACTTAGAGCCATTTACTTCCATACTTTCTGGGGACGTGTCTTCTTTGTGTTTGCACAGCAAGAGGTCACTTAAAACTGCCCGGAAACTATCCTGATTTAGGATTCCTATTCTATTCAATAACCACTGAAAAGATAAATAGGGTATCATTACTGTCTTTAGAGGTTGATTATTTAGGAAGACCAAATAGTCTTTGAAACTAAGCTGTTTTCCACTGGTGAAGAAAAATCTATAGCACTTGATAAGTTCTGTCACTCTCTGCCTCACCAGGGACGGGGACCCTGACGAAACGGCCGGGGTGACTGTGGGCTCTCCGTTCCTGTTTGCGGTTGTTTAACGTACAGAGTAAAGAGGATCACACCCCTTGAGCTCAGATTTCTCTGTCATGCCTGAAGAAAGCCTTTCTCATTTCCTGAGGGATGTGGTTCCTCTCCAGGAGGAGGTATGCAGAGAGGAAACCTAGATTTTGTGGTCACCAGTCTTGAAAACTACTGGCCATGAAAGCCGCTTGTAGGGCATCTGTTTTATCTGTTGTTTTTTTTTTTTTTTTTGAGACGGACTCTCCCTCTGATGCCCAGGCTGGAGTGCAATGGCACGATCTTGGCACCCTGCAGCCTCCACTTCCCGGGTTCAAGTGATTTTCCTGCCTCAGCCTCCTGAGTAGCTGGGATTACAGGTGTGCACCACCACGCCGGCTAATTTTTTTTTTTTTTTTTTTTTAATTTTCATTAGAGATGGGGTTTCACCATGTTGGTCAGTCTGGTCTCGAACTCCTGACCTTGTGATCCACCTGCCTCGGGTTCCCAAAGTGTTGGGATTACAGGGGTGAGCCACCGTGCCCAACCGGGCATCTGTCTTATCTTCAGGTGCCCAACGCAGAGGGTGCTAGAACCAAAAATAAAGAGACAGAGGAAAAGCATAGAGGAAGAGAAAGAAGAACATTTAGAACGAGGGAAAGGGGACTATAAGGTGAAGCGTGTTAGAGAGAGGGGAGGGATCACCGATCATCGCCAGCAGGTCAAATTCATCTGTGTCCTTGTACAATTCATTCACCTATTTCTCTGTTCAGTTCCCCTCTCGTCCCCATACTCTTTTTCCTTCTTTCAAATATTCAAGTGCCTGCTAATGTGCTTGGTCCAGCAGTTACCATGAGGAGTAGAACTCCCGGCTGAATCCTTGTGGATTCTTTAGAGATTTCATTCATGCCCTACTGTGTGCTGGGTTGTCTTGTAGGTGCTGTGAACAAGACTCAGTCCATTCTCAGGGAGCTCACATTCTACCTGGGGGAATGTTAGATAATGTACAAGTAAACAACAACCTGTGACAGCCATCAGCAGAAAGATAAGGAGTCACTTGGGAGGCGGGGGGAGTGGCCAACATTCCATAAGGCGGGCAGGGAAGGTTTCTTATCGGAGGGATGGTGGAGCTGAAAACAGAGTGACAAGGAGTCTACCATTTAATAACTGGGGACAGAGTATTCCAGGCAGAGGACACAGCACAGGCGAAGAGCCAGAAGTAGGAATAATCCTGGCAAGTTCAAGAAATGGAAAGCCCAGGGTAGCTGCCAAAGAATAGAGTAGCTGGGATTACAAGCATGCACTGGAGATGGGCTGGAGAGTTGGGTGGGGACCTGGTAGGGCAGGTTTTCAGTCCAAGTGTGCGGGTTTTAGTCTCAAGGACACAGGAAGACACTGCAGGGTTAAAGGAGGGAGTGATCTAGTTCATCAGTTTCAGAAGTGACTGTTTTTTTTTTTTTGTTGTTGTTTTTTTTTTGAGACAGAGTCACATGCTGTCACCCAGGCTAGAGTGCAGTAGCATGATCTCAGCTCATTGCAACCCCTGCTTCCGGGGTTCAAGCCATTCTCCTGCCTTGGCCTCCCAAGTAGCTGGGACTACAGGCATGTGCCACCATGCCCAGCACATTTTTGTATTTTTAGTAGAGATGGGGATTTCATCATGCTGGCCAGGCTGGTCTCGAACTCCTGACCTCTAGTGATACACCTGCCTCGGCCTCCCAAAGTGCTAGGATTACAGGCATGAGCCACTGCACCCGGCCCAGAAGCAACTGCTTTTTATGAGCAATGCAGGGAGGCGAGAGGAGGCAGGAGCAACAGTTGGTGTTGCCACTGTGGTCCCAGCGGGAGAGCAATGGTGGTTGGAACGGCAGAGGTGGCGGTAGAGATGGAGGGAAGTGGAGGGGTTTGGAGTATGTGTTTGGATGGAGAGTCAGCATCTTTCCATTAGTCCCTCTACCCCTAACCCCTCACCCCAGTCTTGCTAACGTGGTGAGGGGTAGAGGGACTAAGGGAGAGATGAGAATCTAGGATTTACGGTGACTCTTGGGTTTTTCTATGATTATAACTGATGAGTGCTTCGGAGGAAAAATCGAGGGTGCTTTGAAGTACATGCCTGACTTGACGTGGGATGAATCGGGGGTGGGGAGGACTTCCGAGGAAGTGACATTTGAGCTGATTGGATATTATGGACCATCAGTGCCCTTTGGGTATTTTTCCTATAGCACGATGAGTAAGAGGTGAGGTGTTCACGCTAAAGATGAACTGGCAGTGGCTGAAAATGCCTGCTTTGTGCCTGCTGATAAAGACAAGGTGCCGTCAGGGATGCCTTGAGGTCTGTGAGGTGGTTTCCTGCAGTGGTCGGTAGTGGCAGTGCCTGGCTGGCGGCTCCTGCTGTCCCTGACTCTCTCCTGGCTTCCTCTCCTTGGGGAGGGCTTGCCTGGGATGGCATCAGCCTTCTTGATGTAATTGACGGATGTGTTATTATGGGTTAATTCAGAGGCATCGTCCCTTAAACCCCTTTTAAGGGGCTGAGTTGTTGACTTTGGTTGAGGGAGAGAAGAGGAACCTCCAGTACTAGCGTGTGGAAGATCCTGGACTGTAGCAAAGATATTTAGTTATTCTATGTGATTATCATCACAGTCTAAGAGTGTCTGTAAGTCTAACAACCAACGATTGTGGCTATGTTGGAGTTTTGGCTGGAGGAGTGTGTCTGTGTGTGTGTGTGCACAAGTTCTTCATGTCCTTCATAGCCTTTATCCACAGAAAGTCTAAGGATGTTTTTGAAGGCTTCCTCAGAACAGATCTCCGAAAGGTGAGATCTTGCTTATGTATTGGCATAATTATTGCTGTTTGCGTAGACGTCAGATCCACTGTCCAGTGAGCAGGTCAAGTGGACTGGGTTTGAGGTGAAAGATGTGTGTGTATTTGGCAGCAGTTAAAGGGCAGAGTGACAAGAAATTCAGGGGCAAAGCCTAGGGCTCATTGGTGGGCATTTGTAGCAGGTGGAAAAGCAAACCGCAGCCCTGAGTTTTAGTAGCACTGACAGGGTTAGCTTTGTAACAGAAGCAATTTGACAAGGAGAATGACTAACTTAGGGAAATGGGCCTGTGAACATTGAAAGGCAGTGGGGTGATTTTGTGTTCCTTTGCCCCGTGAGTGCGCTTGCAAGACAGCACAGCAGGACTGTGAATGTCCTGGAGCGAATGGGGAGAACGGAGGCATCCGTCAGGCCACATTGGGGAATATTGCTGTAGCCTGGTAACGTAGCCAGAGCTTTTTGTAAAACTGAAGCTGCTTCTCCATCTTCTTCCAGATGTTGATCACATCAGTCTGTCCTCATTTCTCAACCTTTGATACATGGATATATTTCACATCTTTCCTATAGTTTCTTATGAAAACATTATACTTTTTCATTCTTTATTTTATTTTATTTTTATTTTTTTGAGACGGAGTTTTGCTTTTGTCGCCCAGGCTGTAGTGCAATGGCACGATCTCAGCTCACTGCAACTGCAACCTCCACCTCCCGGGTGCAAGCGATTCTCCTGCCTCAGCTTCCCAAGTAGCTGGGATTACAGGCACTGGCCACCACGTCTGGCTAATTTTTGTAATTTTACTAGAGATGGGGTTTCACCATGTTGACCAGGTTGGTCTCAAGCTCCTGACCTCAGGCGATCGCCCGCCTCGGTCTCCCAAAGTGCTGGGATTCCAGGCATGAACCACCGTGCCCGGCCCATTTTCATTCTTTCAATATAAAATTTGCCCATTCTATTTGTTTTTCTACAAACCACTCATCGCTTGCTAGCAGATAGCAGTTGGTGGCTCAATGTAAAAAGTCATATTCCTGAACTGGTTTCATATGTTGCAATGCTTCAAGAAGAATGCAACCCGGCATAGTTTTAGCAGGCTGAAAAACACGAAGACGTCAATGAAAAACATTCTCTCTCATTGGTTTACATACTTGTGAAATGGGAATTTGGGGATTTCCCAATGACCCAAGTATCTCCTTCAGGCCAATTTTTTGCCTAGGTACGTGATGGACAGAGGTGGAGAAGGATTGGAGGAGAGATGCAGTGGCAGAGGAAACCCCAGAAATGTTGGGTTTCTGGCTGGCTGGCACTCACTGTCGGATACAGTGCTTTCAACAAAAACACTGCCTACCATGGGTCTCCCAAAGGCAAATGACCTGAGGCAGCAGGGGCGATGGAATGTCCAGTACTGGGGCCTGTTTTCTGTAATCAGGTTGATGGTCTGATAAGTTGTATCCAAGATAACTGACTTGTAATGGACAGATCACCCAGGAGTGCCTCAGGCGGCACCCTCCCCTTTATGTTCCTGTTTGTCCCTGGATTTTCCTATTTGTCTGCTCAGTGGAAAACCAATCAAACAAGACGGGCACTTTCCACAAGGACTCAAGAAACCTGTTCTGATACCAGCTTTGGCTTTACTTGCTGACTTATCCCGGGAATGTCATACAGTGCTAAGAGTATGGACTTCAGAGTCAGACTGCCAGGGTGGTCTTGTTCTGTGTCCTCAGAGAAGTTAATGTAGATTTTTACAATTAGTAACGTAGCATGAAGAGAAATCCCTTGCATCATATGATAGGAGAAAGAAAATTGGTACGTACATGTGGAATATAAAAGTTGCATTTCACCTGGGCACAGTGGCTCACGCCTATAATCCCAGCACTTTGGGAGGCTGAGGTGGGTGGATCATGAGGTCAGGAGTTCGAGACCAGCCTGACCAACATAGCGAAACCCCATCTCTACTGAAAAAAATACAAAAAAATTAGCTGGGCGTGGTGGCGGGCACCTGTAATCCCAGCTACTCAGGAGGCTGAGTAGGGAGAATCGCTTGAATCCAAAAGGCAGAGGTTGCAGTGAGCTGAGATCACGCCGTTGCCCTCCAGCCCGGGTGACAGCATGAGACTCTGTCTCTAAAAAAAAAAAAAAAAAAAAATGTTGCATTTCATTTTCCGAGCTCCATTTTAAAGTAAGGGAGTATTAAGTTTAAAAGAGTTGAAAGAATATAAATGAACATTATATGTATCTACTCTGAACCAATTGACACATCACTGATTTCTACTAAAGAACACAGGAATGATATGAGCATGGAGTCGGGAAACCGAGCCTAGCTTTCTTCCTTAAGAGCTGTGTGTTCTTCAGCAGATTACTTAACCTCGCTGTGCTTCAGGTTTCTCTTCTGTACAATGGGCATAATATCAGTTGCTATGGGTGGTAAACGGGTTCATCTATGCTCAGTGCTCAGAATGATGCTCGATTCTTAGTAAATGCTATTGCAATGTTAGTTATTACTTTAAGGAGTGACTTCTGTTGTTTCTTCTTCTGTACAGTAAGGAGGGTGGGCGGTGTCAGTGGTTCTCTACTATGGGTGAACACTGGGGTCATTTGGGGAGCTTAAAAGCTCTCAGGATTTTAGAAAGATTTTGATGTCTGGACCCCTCTCTACCCACCTTGAAACAGAATCTCTGGGAGTGGGGCCTGGACATTGGAATTTTTTTAAAAAGCTTCCTGTGGTTCCGGGGCACAGGGAGGCTGAGAAGCAGGGGAAGAGATGGCCCTGAGATCCCTTCAGCCTGGAAGTTGGCATGCTGGGTTTGTATGGCAGGGACGGGTTATAGCTTCCCTTCCCATAGTCAGTTCATTTATATATGTCCTAAAGTTTCTTTTCCCTTTTTACAAAAAAATGGAGGTGAAAGTCCTGTAACATGAAGTTAAACACTCTAAAGCATGCAATTCAGGGACATGTACATTCACAGTGTTGTGCACCTACCACCTCCTAGTTCCTAACCATTTCATCACCCCAAAATAAAACCTGGTACCCAGTAAGCAGTCAGCCTCATCCTCCCTTCCCTCAGCTCCTGGCAACCACCAATTTGTTTTCTGTGTCTATGGCATTACCTGTTCTGGATACTACATATAAGCGGGATCATGCAATATGTGCCCTTTCATGCCTGGCTGCTTTCATTTAGCTTACTGTTTTCAAGGTTCACCCACATTGTTGTACAGACCGGGGTTCATTCCTTTCTATGGCTGAGTTGTATCCCACTATGTGGATGTACCATATTCTGTTACCCATTTGTCTGTTGATGGATAGCTGGATTGTTCCCATCTTAACTATTGTGAATGGAGCAGCTATGAACACTTGTATACAAGTATTTGAACACCTGTTTTCAATTCTTCTGGGTATGTACCTAGGAGTGGAATCACTGGGAGTGGAAATGCAAGGGTAATTCTGTATTGAATTTTACCGCCAAATTGTTTACGTGTGATTAAACGTTCGCCTCTGTTCTTCACCCTCACAGATCTTCCTTGACTTGTCCCCACTGCCTGAAACAGAGCAACACCTTCGACCCTTTCCTGTGTGTGTCCCTACCTATCCCCTTGCGCCAGACGAGGTACGTGAGTGTCGCGGCTTGCCCAGTGAACTTGACTTCCATCCTTACTCATTACGGGGAACCTTCTGGCCTCACACCTGCCATTTTCTCTCCTTTGCTTCTCAGCCAGCATTTCTCTGGAAACCAGCCCTATAGCTGGAGGACATTCAACTATTGAAATTGACAGAGTAAAAGGTTACTGTGTCCCTTCTCTAACTGAGGAAGGAATTATGAATGTTTGGCACAATTGCCAGACTTAGGTCTGTGGCCCATTCAGAAGCTGGCACGGACCCGTTGGTCTCACTTGGTCACACGGAGGCAAACTAGAGAAAATCTGCGGCCACCTGCTTTTTTTTTTTTTTTCCCCAGCTTTATTTCAATTTCAAAAATCTATTTTCTTCTCTGGGAAGGTGTAGGAAAAAGATATCTTTAAGGAGCAAAGAAAGAGGAAAAGGGTTGTTTGGGGAAGATGAGTGACAAAGAAAAGTGGAGGTAGGGCTGGGTAACAGGCACTATGGGCCGAGTTCTATAAAAGTAAGCCCAGGCTGGGCGCGGTGGCTAAAGCCTGTAATCCCAGCACTTTGGGAGGCCGAGACGGGCGGATCACGAGGTCAGGAGATTGAGACCATCCTGGCTAACACGGTGAAACCCCGTCTCTACTAAAAAAAATACAAAAAATTAGCCGGGCGTGGTGGCGGGCACCTGTAGTCCCAGCTACTCGGGAGGCTGAGGCAGGAGAATGGCGTAAACCCAGGAGGCGGAGCTTGTAGTGAGCTGAGATCCGGCCACTTCACTCCAGCCTGGGTGACAGAGCGAGACTCCACCTCAAAAAAAAAAAAAAAAAAAAAAAAAAAAAAACCAAACCTCAAAGCAAATTGGATTGTTTGTTTACTTATTACAGTAGCTTCTCCTTATCTGTGGGGTATACATTCCAAGACNCCACCTCAAAAAAAAAAAAAAAAAAAAAAGTAAGCCCAAACCTTCGCAGTGACCAGGAAGGCAAATGGCCAATGACCGTGTCCTGGCATGTGGGTAAGCTCCTATGTGGGGCGTCTTTTCTGGCATTGGAACAGAGGCATTTCCTCTTTATGTTTCCCACCTCCTGAAGTGCCATTTCTCTTACCCTGTGCCTGTTGACATCTCCTGCCTTTAAGATGCAGCTGAAGGCCGGGCGCGGTGGCTCAAGCCTGTAATCCCAGCACTTTGGGAGGCCGAGACGGGCGGATCACGAGGTCAGGAGATCGAGACCATCCTGGCTAACACGGTGAAACCCCGTCTCTACTAAAAAAAATACAAAAAACTAGCCGGGCGAGGTGACGGGCGCCTGTAGTCCCAGCTACTCGGGAGGCTGAGGCAGGAGAATGGCGTAAACCCGGGAGGCGGAGCTTGCAGTGAGCCGAGATCCGGCCACTGCACTCCAGCCTGGGCGACAGAGCAAGACTCTGTCTCAAAAAAAAAAAAAAAAAAAAAAAGATGCAGCTGAAGACATGACATCTTCAGAAGGCCTTCCTCGGCAACTCAATCTCCCTTTCTGCTCTAAAATCCTGTGCTGCTGATATTCTGCACTGGAAATATAACTATTGGCTTATACTAGAACATGGCTCATGCTGTCTATCATCAGTGACACCATCAGATAATGTCAACTTATAGATGTGATGATCTAAGACTCCTAGCCTGACACAGCGCAGCACAGGGGTTAAGACCATTGACTCAGGAGCCAGACGGCCCAGGTTCGAATCCCAGCTCTATTAATTAATTACCTGTGTGACTTGGGCAGTTAGTGGAGTACAGATCAAGAGAAACAGTGGCTGCAAGACTGGGCCTTCATATGCTGGTGGGAAGGAGAAGCGATTTCCAAAGGAGACTCTCGCTAAGGAGAATGTCATCAGTAGTGTTGGTTTGTACTGAGAAAAACATCTTGACTGCTTTAATTTTCAAACTGTGGAGTTTGTTTTTGTTTAAGCTTATCTATTTAACAACTAGAGCCTTGAGATCGGACATCTCTATGGTGATTCTTAATCAAATACTTTTTTTCTCCCCAACTCGCTGGAAAAGTAGCTTAGAAGATTTGGCTCTACCCTGCCACCTGGTGACAATGTACCAAGTACAGGGACACAACCAGGAAGTAGAGATTAACTACGTGCTGAACTTGATCCATTATCTTTCTTTTGTTTTTTTTTTTTTTGAGGTGGAGTCTCGCTCTGTCACCCAGGCTGGAGTCCAGTGGTGCCATCTCTGCTCACTGCAACCCCCGCCTCCCAGGTTCAAGCGATTCTCCTGCCTCAGCCTCCCGAGTAGCTGGGATTACAGGTGCCTGCCACCACACTCAGCTAATTTTTTTGTACTTTTAGTGGAGACGGGGTTTCACCATGCTGGCCAGGCTAGTCTCGAACTCTGGACCTCAGGTGATCCAGCCGCCTCAGCCTCCCAAAGTGCTAGGATTACAGGTGTGAGCCACTGTGCCCGGCCTTGATCCATCATCAACAATGTCGTTCACAGTTCCTGTCAGTCCTTTAAGGGTGTTGCCCCTTCCTGTTTTCCAGGTTCTTGAGTGTCACCTTGGTCTTCCCCTCTAAGAGCCAGCGGTTCCTGCGGGTTGGCCTGGCCGTGCCAATCCTCAGCACAGTGGCAGTCCTGAGGAGGATGGTTGCAGAGGAAGGAGGCGTCCCTGCAGATGAGGTGTGATAGAATTGCACTGGGACCTGGTCATTGGATGACAGAATGCTAAGTGAGCCAGCTGTCTAGGCTGTTTAGGCCAATTTGTGGTTCCCAGGTGACTCCAGCATGACTCATGGGTTTCTGTTTGATTAGTAGTGCCTGGCGTCTGGGATGACTGGGCCTTGACTTCTCCCTGAATTGACACAGAATGACCAGAAAAGAACACCTTTGCCTTCCAAGAAGGCGATGACGATTATGATCATAATAATTCCAACAATACCTACCCCTAGGTAGTGCTTACTAAGTGTGAGGCACTGTTCTGTGCCCTTTCTATTCATGCCTGGTTTAATCACAGGTGTCCTGTGCAGTAGACATTACAATTATCCTCCTCTTACTAATGGGGAATAAAGAAGCCCTGAGAGGTTAAGTGACTTGCCCAACGTCACTAGCTAGTAAGTGGCTGAGCCAGGATTTGGATTTCGATGGTTTGACTTCATAGCCCAAGTCACCACTGTGTATTTTCAGTCTTGGGAATATAAACCAGGACACTAAAGGAACAGTGAGTGAAACAGGAGGACCTGCTGAGAGAACTGAGGATGTGTGACGTGAGAGAGAACATCTGGGGGAAGCTGGGATGGCTGTGTTCTACTTGTTTTCTTTTCAAATGAGTCCTGCTAAAGGGATTGGATTCACGGTGCCTGGAGGGGCCCTCATGAGGAACAGGGAGGAGGCCATGGTGGCGCTAAGCCACGTGGCAGGATGGGACAGCCCTCAGGGTGATTCAGTAGCTCCCTAGGTTTCTGAGCCTGGACGCAGTACGCGATTGGCTCTGTGTCCTTAACTGTGAAATGGAAAATTGACACTTCCCTGACTATCTCATGGGATTTTTTTCAAATCAAAAACTATTTTTAACCTTGTTGGGAAGACATGCCACGCATACAGTAACGTCTACCTACCTGAAGATTGTGGTTTGCTGGCTTTCTCTACATTCGTAGCTATATTCCTATAACCTCCACGCTTCCTCAGCCTCCCCATCACCCCAGTGGGCTCCTTTCTGACCCTGCCCAATCAATCCCTCTGACCTCTATCGCCCCTCCTAGAATATTTATGACTCTCCCAGGTAGCGGCGGAAATGTGTGTATCTTGCTTTGTAAACTCTAAAGGGCACTATGGGGAGTTATTGAAAGAGACGGAGAGAGACGGGGACAGTGGGTGAGAGTCCTGGGGAGAAAGTGGCCGTAAGAAAAGATCAAAAGGGAGAAGTCTATGAGAGGGAGCGTTTGAATAATTAAGAGCATGAAAAATCCGGCAGGAATTTGAGAGGTGTGATGTGTTGGTTCAGGGAGATGAGAATCACTTGGGGATGCCAGTGTGGGATGAGCATTTTCCACTGAAACTTAAAGTCATCTGTTTTGATGTTTTGTTTTCTTTAGCTGGCAAGTGTATTGCATATATATTATCTAAAATCATAGATATATGTATTTGGATTTATTTTTCTATTATTATTATTATTATTATTATTGACGGAGTCTCACTCTGTCACCAGGCTGGAGTGCAGTGGCATGATCTCAGCTCACTGCAGCCTCCACCTCCAGGGTTCAAGTGATTCTCCTGCCTCAGCCTCCCGAGTAGCTGGGACTACAGGTGCCTGCCACCACGCCTGGCTAATTTTTTGTGTTTTTAGTAGAGACGGGGTTTCACTGTGTTGGCCAGGATGGTCTCGATCTCTTGACCTCGTGATCTGCCTACCTCAACCTCCCAATGTTTTGGGATTACAGGTGTGAGCCACCGCGCCTGGCCTGTATTTGGATTTATTTATGTCATCTTATGCTATTTACCCTGTTTTTCTATTTTGTATTGCCCCCTAACCCCCCAATTTTTAGATTGAGCAGTCTTCTTCTTTTAGAAGATGATTCTTTTAGATTGAGCAATTTTTCTTTATTTCGTCTCTTCTGGGATGAAGTACATATACATTATATTTCCATTCTTTCAGTGGTTATTAAAATGTCAACTTGCGTAATTACTAGTCTAATGTTAATCTTCCCATGTAACACAAGGATCTTGGCATGGCATTAAATCCCCTTATACCTTTTTGATTTAGATATTATTGTCCAGTATTTTAATCCCTTCTCTACCTCCAACTGTAATAGTAGTAATAGTTATTATTTTAGCTTTATATAGTCGATAATATTTACCATTTTCTTTGGTTCATCATTTCTCCTACAACTCAAGTTTTCTCTTTGATTCGGGTTTGTAAATCCTGAAATCTATGTATTTATTTATGAATGAATGAATAAATGAATGAATGAATGACAGGATTTTCCTCTGTTGCCCTGGCTGGAGTGCAGGTGTGTGATCATAACTTACTGCAGCCTTGAACTGCTGGGCTCAAGGGATCCTCCCACCTCAGCCTCCTGAGTAGCTGGGACTACAGGCTCATGCCACCATGCCTGGCTAATTTAAAAAATAAAAATTGTGTAGAGATGGGGTCCTGCTATGTTGCCCAGGCTGGTCTTGAACTCCTGGGCTCAAGTGACCCTCCCTCCTCAGCCTCCCAAAGTGTTGGGATTATAGGCGTGAGCCACTGTGCTCAGCCCTGAAATGCATCTTTTGAAAGAGAACTTCCCAGGCAGTGTACCTCGAATAGGTTATGTGTGCTAAGATATTGATTTCTTCAGCCTTCAGGGTAGCAGAGTTGGGTCTAGGGCAGTCAGGGCCACCACAGTAGTCACCCCTCTACTCTGCTACCAAACCATCTCCTATTTACTTCAAAGTTTGGTAAAAATATTTTTTTATGTATGCAATCATGTGAAAAAGGTTAGTAAACCTATTCAGAAATTTTTTCACTCTGTAGTAAACACTCACTTTTTGTTCACATGAGGAGGGCTTTATTTTGTTGTCATTTTTCTATGCTTGTTTAGCTGGGTGTAAAACTTAGATTTTTTTTTTTTCTTCAGTTTCTTTTTTTTGTCGCACTTGAGATGTCTGTGGACAATCTAATTGTTATATCTACTATGCCTTACTACTAAAAATAAGTAGCCAATTAGAAGGAAGGAAAGGGTGAAAATGGGTGTTGACTATCAGTCACTTTTAGATTTCTTATCTGTTGATTTCTCTTTCAGAAATCAAGAGGGAAAATGATCTTTCTCATTTCAGGTGATCTTAGTTGAACTGTATCCCAGTGGATTCCAGCGGTCTTTCTTTGATGAAGAGGACCTGAATACTATCGCAGAGGGAGATAATGTGTATGCCTTTCAAGTTCCTCCCTCACCCAGCCAGGGGACTCTCTCAGGTATAACAGGTGCTTTACACAATTTTATTTGGCTATGATGAGTTACAGGTTTCAGAGGATACTCTTTAGGTGCAAAGGCGTAAAACATCCAGTTTTAGCACTTGGAACAGTCAGACTTATTATCCCTGGCATTTGTTGTGTGCAGATGGTTGATAGTAAAAATTATTCAGCTAATACAGGGAGTCTCAAAACCTTAGTGAATATCAGAATCACCTGGAGGACGTGCGAAAGCAGATTTCTGGACCCTACCCACAGACTATATGATTTGGGTGGCCTGGGGTGGGGCCTAAGAGTTTGCACATCTAAGCGAGTTCCCAGGTGATGCTGATGCTGCTGGTCCAGGAACCACACTTTGAGAACCACCATTTGGTATAAATGCTGGAGTCATCTTTGCCGTCAGGATTCCTATGGGTCAAGGTTTGTGTGTGCAGTAAAATGTCTACAAATTTGAGCAGTACATGGTTAAAGAGTTTATTAAATGACTTTTTAACAAAATAGTTCCACTTCTTAATGCTTGTCTTTCCTATACCATAGACTGGCTAACATGGTCAGTTTCTAACAGTCCTTTTTATTTGTAGGTCAGGATACATGTTGGCCAAGTTGCTAGTGAAGAAGACCCATATATAAATATATATATATTTGAGACATATATATATATATTTGAGATGGTTTCTCACTCTGTCACCCAGGCTGTAGTACAGTGGCACGATCTCAGCTCATTGTAACCTCTGCCTCCCGGGTTCAAGTGATTCTCCTGCCTCAGCCTCCCAAGTAGCTGGGACTATAGGTGCCTGCTACCATGCTCGGCTAATTTTTGCATTTTTAGTAGAGACGGAGTTTCACCGTGTTGGCCAGGCTGGTCTCAAACTCCTGACCTCAGGTGATCCACCTGCCTCGGCCTCCGAAATTGCTGGGATTACAGGCATGAGCCACCACGCCCAGCCTGAAGGCCCATATTTAAAGGACCCTATGTCAGTGTTACATTATACCCCAGATGTTTCCTATGCCCTGGCCCCATGTTTTAGCCGGCCTAGGTAGCAGCCTATAGGAACTGGATGTTCGCAGTTCTCTGAGTTGACAGGGAGATGCTGGGCATTGGAATCTAGAACAAGACATTAACTGACACTGACTATGCTACAACCCAGTGAAACAAGTTCTCCTTTCAAATTCAATCATGACGGAGGCATCTTTTCCTTTAAAGTCAACAGTTCAGAACTGAGATGCAAATGGACGATAGTCCAATTCCTCTGCTTCCTCATTGGTAGAGATTCTCATCCATCTCTGTATACTTCTTTTGTTGGCTTTCTAAGAGAGTGGATACCCTGGGGTTCTGTAATGAAGTCATAAAAGCAATCAAAATTATTTTGGAGTATTTTTCAGGTGCCTTGAAAAATATTAGTTAAATTCTTGTTCCTGTTTTAAAACTATAGGGTGATGACCGGGCACAGTGGCTCACGCCTGAAATCCCAATACTTTGGGAGGCCAAGGCAGGAGGATCACTGGAGGTCAGGAGTTGAAGACCAGCCTGGCCAACATGGTGAAACCCCATCTCTACCAAAAATACAAAAAAATTAGGTGGGTGTGGTGGCGCACATCCACAATCCCAGCTACTGGAGAGGCTGAGACAGGAGAATCACTTGAACCTGGAAGGCAGAGTTTGCAGTGAGCCGAGATTGCACCACTGCACTCCAGCCTGGGGGATAGAGCAAGACTCTGTCTCAAACAAACACACAAAAAACTATTGGGTGAACACAATTGCAAATTCACTACCATATTATTGATGTTCGTATGCCAGGTGTCAGATGGCACAAATGCCATGAACCTCGTTATCTCCTCCCCTAAAACCCTCTAGTGGCCCCCCGTTGATGGTTAATAGATGCTCAAAGAGAAAGAGGGACTAGAGAAGCTAAGGCTCTGACCCAGGAAAGCAGCTCCTTTAGGAATATGAACAAATGTCATTCTCTCTCCTCCAGCTCATCCACTGGCTCTGTCGGTCTCCCCACGCCTGGCAGCCCGTGAGGGCCAGCGATTCTCCCTCTCTCTCCACAGTGAGAGCAAGGTGCTAATCCTCTTCTGTAACTTGGTGGGGTCAGGGCAGCAGGCTAGCAGGTATGTTTCACTTTATTCTTTTTTCATGTGGTGCCTGGGATTTGTAGACCTGTGCTTGGGAGCCTGTCTAGAGTAAAATTAAATATTTATTCCCAAGGTTAATCAAGTAGGAGCCAGAAGTAGGGTCCTTTCTGACTAAGAGGATTAGAAATATCTGCCTTAAGCGTTTGGCTAACATTGTCATTCCTAACCATCCAACATCAGAGGCCTTCCTATTAATCAGAGGAACAGTTTTTACTGCCCTCACCACTATTATTCTATATTGTAATACCTAGGCGGTGCAGTGCTAAAAGAAACTGGCTATAAGAAAAGAGGTGATACTTTGGTTGTCTGTCCAGAAAACCAAGAACTGGAAAGTGATTGGCAGTAAGGAAAGGGTTCAGGAAATTGATGGGTTATATAACAAATATACAAAAACAGATAGCTTTCTTATATAGCCCCAATAAAGTGTTTAAAAGACAGAATTACGTTATATTTAGATGGATGAAATATTTCTAAAATGTATCTTGAATAAGAAACTGGTAAAAACAAAATGATAGATTATTCTAATAATTAAAATATTATTAATTAGCTCAGCTTGTAAAAATCAATTAGCCCAGCCTTACTTATTAATTCATCAACTCTCTAGTAATATGAAATATATCATTTTTATCATACAATAAATACTTATAGACAGGTGGCCTATTCTGTTTGACTGATTTAATTGTATATTCTTCTGCCTGTATTACAATATTTTAATAATTTCAGAATTATGGTCTATTTCATATTACTAGACAGTGAATGAATTATTCAAAGGTAAGGCTGGGCTAATTGGGCTAATTGATTTCTTTGTTTCTTTTTATTTTAAATAGTCAACTTTTAACTCCTGCTATGGATTCACACGTATAAATTTCAGGTTGACTAGAGAGGTAACTCTAGAAAAGGAAGTCATAATATAACTTAAAGACGGCCGAGGTGGGTGGATCACGAGGTCAGGAGTTCGAGACCAGCCTGGCTAACACAGTGAAACTCTGTCTCTACTAAAAATACAAAAATTAGCCAGGGGTGGTGGTGTGCACCTGTAGTTCCAGCTACTTGGGAGGCTGTGGCAGGAGAGTCGCTTGAACCGAGGAGGCAGATGTTGCAATCGGCTGAGATTGCACCACTGCACTCCAGCCTGGGCAACAGAGCAATACTCTGTCTCAAAAAAAAAAAAAAAAAAAAAATTAATAAATTAAAAAAACAAAGACAACATGGGAGAATATTTATGTCCTTGGGTGGGGGCTAGTTTAACATGAAAGTCAGGAGGCTGTAAAGGAAAAGGCTGATGTTTCAAATATATTTAAAAATTTAAACTAAAAGCAAATTTGAAAGGCAAAGGGCAAATAAGGAAATATATTTATGTCATGTGAGAGGCGAAGGATTTATGTCCATCCTATAAATCCCAGCTCTCGAAAATTAAGGAGATAAATACCCTTGGTGAAATGAACCACAGAGATTGACATTAGTTCACAGAAGAAATACAAGCATAGGTTAAAATATTCAGCATCAGCCTGGCACAGTGGCTCACGCCTGTAATCCCAGCACTTTGGAAGGCCGAGGCTGAGGTTGGGAGTTGGAGACCAGTGTGACAAGTGGAGAAACCCTGTCTCTACTAAAAATATAAAATTAGCCAGGTGTGGTGGTGCACTCCTGTAATCCCAGCTACTGGGGAGGCTGAGGCAGGAGAATGGCTTAAACCCAGGAGGCGGAGGTTGTGGTGAGCTGAGATTGCGCCACTGCACTCCAGCCTGGGCGACAAGAGCAAAACTCTGTCTCCAAAAAAAAAAAAAAAAAGAAAATTCAGCATCATTTGTAATAGAAGAAATTCTGGTTGCAATAGCAAAATACTATTCTTAACCTTTTAGATTGTTAAATAATTTTTAGAAATTGATAATGCTCATTCTGGGCCGGGGTCCAGGAAATCAGGTAAATTGGTATGGCTTTTTCGGAGGACAATTTGGGAAGAAAGAGCTTTAGTCTTGCCTTTCTACTTCTGGAACTTTACCCTAAGGGAATAATTGTGCACTCAAAGGTTATGTTCAAGGTTATATCTAGTTCCTGCGATAAGCAAGCATTGTTTAAATAAAAACTTGGAACGCCGCACAGTACAGGATGGATTAAGTAAACTGATCTGTCCACACAACAATGGATGCACAGTGCCCTTGCCTGTCCAGACAGATCGCCTCATACTTGTGCTCTGCTTTAGCCAATTTTATTTAACGGTTTCACATTCTTACCTCACTGGGTCTTCACACAGGCTGCAGCGAGGCCAGGAAGCAGTGAGTGGCTAGTGATTCGTCCAGGAGTACCCACAGCAGAGTTAGGGCCCGCAGGTGCAGCCTCACCCAGCATCCTGTACACCGTGAGCTCACTGCTGTGCGCTTACTATGTTGGGACATGGATACCATCCCCAGTGATGAGGATGTTCCTGATACCCCAAACCAACGGTTGTGTCATCTGGATTTATGTCTCTGCCTTGCCTTCCCCTGGCTCCAAGGTTCTCTTACTGTACTCCCTGCTGTGGGGAAGAGACTTTGCCAGCTAGCTGGTCATTTGGAGTAATCTGTTTACATAGCAGTATCTATCTGGCTTTGTATCACTGGGCCTCTGTTTACATTGCAATGTCTCCATTTGTTACAAGGTTCTCTGATTGGCAATTTTGGACTGTGTTTAGCTTTAAAAACCATTTACATTATTTTTAATTGACACATAATTATACATATTTATGGGGTACAGAGTGATATTTTGATACATGTATGTAGTGTGTAATGATTGAATCAGGGTTATTGGCATAACCATCACCTCAAACATTTATCATTTCATGTTGGGAAGATTGAAAATCCTATCCTCTAGCTGTTGAAAACACACAATAAATTATTGTGAACAATAGTCACTCTGTACTGCTATAGAACACTAGAGCTTATTTCTCCTATCTAGCTATAATTTTTATTCATTACCTAACCTTTTCCTAGCTCCCACCAGCCCCTCCCAGCCTCTAGTAGAACTACTATTCTACTCTACTTCTAGGACATTAACTTTTTTAGATTCCACACGCGTGAGTACAAGCAGTATTTATCTTTCTGTGCCTGACTTATTTCACTTAACATAATGTCCTCCAGCCTCATCCATCTTGCCGCAAACAACAGGATTTCATTCCTTTTTCATGGGTGCATAGTATTCCATTATGTATATAGATTACGTTTCCTTTTTCATTTCTTTTCCATTCATCCACTGATGTATACTTAGGTTGATTTAGAATCTTGGCTATTGTGAATAGCCCTGCAATAAACACAGGAGTGCACAATCTTTCCTTTGGATAAATACCCAGTAGTGGGATGGCTGGGTCGTATGGTGGTTCTATTTTTAGTTTTTTGAAGAACATCCATGCTGTTCTCCACGGTGTCTCCTTTCCCACCAAGAGTGTATAACAGTTCCCTTTTCTCCATATCCTCACCAGCATTTGTTATTTCTTGTCTTTTTGATGATAGCCATCCTAACTGGGGTAAGATGATATCTCACTGGGGTTTTGACTTGCATTTTCCTGATAATTAGTAACGTTGAGCATTTTTTCATATGCCTGTTGGCTACATGTGTCTTTTTGAGAAACGTCTATTCAGATCCTTTGCCCATTTTCAAATGGGGTTCTTTGTTTTTTCGCTGTTGAGTTTTTGTGCTTGGCTCTTAACTCGTCACTTATCCTATTGAGAGGAAGCCAGGGGTAGAACCACCACTCATGACTGGTGGATGTTGCTGGCTTTTCCTTTGCTGGGATAACCTGATTTCCTTGGATTTTCAGGTTTGGGCCGCCCTTCCTGATAAGGGAAGATAGAGCTGTTTCCTGGGCCCAGCTCCAGCAGTCTATCCTCAGCAAGGTCCGCCATCTTATGAAGAGTGAGGCCCCTGTACAGGTCAGTGGTGTGTGTGTGTGTGTGTGTGCATGCGTGCGTGCATGTGTGAGTGTGGGTGCGTGTATTGGGAGGGTTGGAATTTAGGGTAGCTCAGGAGAGGAGAATTTGCTGTTAAGGAGTGCTCATACTGTTTTATAAAATGACTTAGATTTGTGTGCAAGTAGAAGTAACCATCTTATAGTCCGTAGTGTTTTACTTTTGTGCCATTATAAAATACCTTTCATGGACAGAGCTTTTTCTTATTAAATCTTTCAAAACACCATTGGGAAAATGGCATTTACATTATGAAAGTTTTTTTTTTTTCACATTTTCCATCACTCCCTAAGCATTTACATTATTATTCCCAATTTTGTATGTTTATGACTTACCATAGTTTTTCCTAGAAGATAGCATATTGTAATAAATTGCAACTATATGTTTAAATCAATAATTTCAAGGGACTTGAGATAGAATTTCTGTGGAAAATTAAAATGAATGATTATGTCCAAATATGAAAATCTAGATGGTAAAATAATTTTGTCCAGATTTTTTAAAAACTAAGATAACTCAAAGGAAAACAATATTTGCCTTGTTTATTTATTCTCAGATTGATAGTTTCCAAACAAAAACAGCATGTTTAAGAACTATTGTTTTTTTTTTTAGCTCCTATAATATCAGAAACTATTCTGATGGTTGCTTGAAGATGTTGAAATTTTTAGGGACAGGTCAGTTGCGTCAGATTCCTGTTTTCCCCTAACTATTCCCATAGTAAAAGCTTTTTATTTGGAGCACACACAGATCTTATCTCAGAGATAATTCCTCCTAATTCATGCTCCTTCCTGCTCAGCAAAAACCATATGTTTGATTTAGGATTTATACCAAATAACACTTTGTTAAAAACCTTCACTACATTTGTCCCAACTTTTATCTCTGAAGCATTTTGTTCAATGTATTGTAGAGCAGATCCACCAAAGGGCCCAAATTAGAAACTCCTCTGCAAGTAGGTCAGTCTATCCAGTGAGAGTTTTGCCTTCTCCCAAACCTTAAGCTACTGATTATTGCAATATATGAAACCATTTTCATGTGAGCATTTAACTCAGCTGTCCTTACTCTTACCTGCTCACACACCTGTACTTTCATTTTTCTTTTTTTTTTGGAGATGGAGTCTCACTCCATCACCAGGCTGGAGTGCAGTGGCGTGATCTTGGCTCACTGCAACCTCCGCCTCCCAGGTTCAAGCGATTATCCTGCCTCAGCCTCCCGAGTAGCTAGGACTACAGGCAAGCGCCACCACGCCCAGCTAATTTTTGTATATTTAGTATATTTAGTATAATCATGTATTTCACCATGTTGGCCAGGATGGTCTCAATCTCTTGACCTCGTGATTCTCCCTCCTCAGCCTCCCAAAGTGCTGGGATTACAGGTGTGAGCCACCATGCCCGGCCCCACCTGTACTTTTGCCTCCATACCTTTGCAGTCATTTCAGCTTTATTTTATTTTTGAGACAGGGTCTCACTCTGACACCTAGGCTGGAGTGCAGTGGTGTGGTAATGGCTCACTGCATCTTTGACCTCCCAGGCTCAAGTGATCCTCCCGCCTCTGCATCCTGAGTAGCCGGGACTACAGGTGTGTGGCACCGCACCCAGCTAATTTTTTTTTTTGTTAGAGACATTTCACCATTTTGCCCAGGGTGGTCTTGAACTCCTGGACTCAGTCGATCCATCTGCCTAAGCCTCCCAAAGTGTTGGGATTACAGGTGTGAGCCACTGTGCCTGGCCCCATTTCAGTTTCAGAAATGGATCAAGTAATCAATGATGCCAGCAAAATCCTAATACAGGCAACCTTTGACTTAGCCGCAGATGCTTTTCCACAGCTTCACAGGTAAATGTATGGTCAGACATGATTTTCTGTAGGAGTAATGTGTTCTAGTTGGTTGTGAGGCTTCCAACCTAGCTCACCCGTTTAACCCATAATTCTTTTAATACTATATTAAATACTGGTTCAAATATAGTCATTTGAAGACAATATGTTCAGGAGTCTCCACATTGAGCTGAAGAGATTAAACATATGTGTACTGAAGGTTTGGACATGAGCCTCCCTAGCCAAGAATAGAGAATGGGAAAGTTTCTTACAAAAATGACCAATTTACTGGATAGGATTAATTTGCATGTGTTATGAAAAAAATAAGAGCTGTCATTGCCAATTTTTTTTTTTTTTTAAAGAGATAGAGTCCCACTCTGTTGGCCAGGCTGGAGTGTGGTGGTGTGATCGTAGCTCACTGCAGCCTTGAACTCCTGGGCTCAAGTGATCCTCCCACCTCATCCTTCCAAGTAGCTGGGACTACAAACAGCTGCCATCATGCCTGGTTAATTATTTTAAACTTTTTGCAGAGATGGGGTCTCACTGTGTTGCCCAGGTTGGTCTCGAACTCCTGGCCTCAAGATGTCCTCTCACATTGGCCTCCCAAAGGGCTGGGATTACAGGCATGAGCCACCATGCCTGGCTACCCAAACGTTTTTATGGTATTTTGTAAATGGGGGTGTGTGAGGCCAGCACTATTTGTGTGCAGGCAGAGTAGGCTGCCTCTATGCAGACGTCGGTGCTGTGATGATGGCTAGCCTTTGCTATCTAAACAGCAAGGCTCCATTAGGGGCGGAGGAAAAAGAGTTTTCTCCCCCAGATTTAAGTTAACATTCTCCTTAGGGAGAACACCTTTCCGTGGCCAACCCTCAATCAAAGCCCCTGAAGTCAGCTTACTTCCAGATGTTGATTTCCTCTTTGTTAAAGCTGTAGATGAACTAGAACGTGGTTAGAGTTTGGCTAGACGTACGAGCTCCCTGCTCTTCACACTCAAGACCCCCCTGCAGCCCAGTTCCAGTTTACCCACCAGCCTTGTGGCCGATGCTCCCTGCACACATCAGCTCCCACAGCCAAAGGGGTCGGCTCACAGCTCTCTGCGTCTGTTTCGGGTCATTCTGTCCTGCCATGTGTCGTTCCTCTTTCCTGGAATTGTGACGCTTTTCTCTTGTTTTCCTCTAATTCAACCTGTCTTTCCTCCACGGTTTTTAAGAAAACGCGTCTGCCTTTTACCTTTGTCAGAGTTTGGAAGAAAATTTTATTTTATTTCTGGTTGTCGAGATCATCAGTGACAAATTTAAGCATCTATTTCTTTTATTTGAAGGAAGACCCCGTTGATTTTTTAAAAAAATTTTGGTAAAAGATATATACTTTTATTTGTTTTAACCACTCATAAGTGTATATTAATTACATTTACAACGTTGTATCACCATCACTACTATGTATACCCCCAATTTTTTCATCATCAACAAAAACTTTATTAAACATTATACCGATCAAAACAAAAACTTTATACCTATTAAAAAACAAAAACGTTGGCTGGGCGTGGTGGCTCACGTCTGTACTCCCAGCACTTTTGAAGGCCGAGGCAGACGGATCACCTGAGGTCAGGAGTTCGAGATCAGCCTGACCAACACGGTGAAACCCCATCTCTACTAAAAATACAAAAATTAGCCAGGTGTGGTAGTGGGCACCTGTAATCCCAGCTACTCGGGAGGCTGAGGCAGGAAAATCACTTGAATCAGGGAGGTGGAGGTTGTAGTGAGCCAAGATCGCACCACTGTACTCTAGCCTGGGTGACAGAGTAAGACTGTCTCAAAAACAAACAAACAAACAAACAAAACTTTATACCTATTAAACAACAATTCCCCATTTTCTCCTCTCCCTAGCTCCTTGTAACTACCATTCTACTTTCCATCTGTATGAATTTTCCTGTTTTAGGTACCTTATATAACTAGAATAATATAATATTTATCTTTTTACATCTGACTTATTTCACTAAATGTCATGTTTTCAAGGGTCATCCATGTTGTAGCATATCTCAGAATTTCCTTCATTTTTTTTTTTTTTTCTTTTTTTGAGATGGCGTTTCACTCTTGTTGCCCAGGCTGGAGTGCAATGGCATGATCTCAGCTCACTGCAACCTCCACCTCCCAGATTCAAGTGATTCTCCTGCCTCAGCCTCCCGAGTAGCCGGGATTACAGGCATGCGCCACAACACCCGGCTAATTTTTTTGTATTTTTAGTAGAGACGGAGTTTCTCCATGTTGGTCAGGCTGATCTCGAACTCCTGACCTCAGGTGATCCACCTGCCTCAGCCGCCCAAAGTGCTGGGATTACAGGCGTGAGGCACCGCGCTGGGCTGCCTTCATTTTTAAGGCTAAATAATATTCTGTTGTGTATATATCCCACATTTTGTTTATCTATCCATCGTTGCTGGACACTTGGGTTATTTCTTTCTTTTGACTTGTGAATCATGCTGCCGTGAACATTGGTGTATAAATATCTGTTTAAGCCCCTCCTTGCGACTCTTAGATACACACCTGAGAGAATTGAAGGTTACATGGTAGTTGAACATTTAACCTTTTGAGAAACTGCTGAACTGTTTTCTACAGCAGCGATACCATCCATTTTACATTCCCACCAGCAATGCATAAGGGTTCCAGTTTCTCCAAATTCTTGCCAATGCTTGTTATTTTTCACTTAAAAAAAAAAATGGGCCAGGTGCGGTGGCTCACGCCTGTCATCCCAGCCCTTTGGGAGGCTGAGGTGGGTGAGGTCAGGAGATCGAGACCATCCTGGCTAATATGGTGAAACCCCGTCTCTACGAAAAATACAAAAAAACAAAACAAAACAAAACAAAACTAGCCGGGCGTGGCGTAGTCCCAGCTACTCGGGAGGCTGAGGCAGGAGAATGGCGTGAACCCGGGAGGCGGAGCTTGCAGTGAGCCGAGATTGCGCCACTGCACTGCAGCCTGGGCGACAGAGCAAGACTCCGTCTCAGAAAAAAAAAAACCCACCACCACCACCACCACCACCACCAACAACAAAAACATTTAGTTGTAGGCTGGGCGCGGTGGCTCAAGCCTGCAATCCCAGCACTTTGGGAGGCCAAGGTGGGCGGATCACCTGAGATCAGGTGTTGAGAGCAGCCCGGCCAATATGATGAAACCCCATCTCTACTAAAAATACAAAAATTAGCCAGGCGTGGTGGCGGGCGCCTGCAATTCCAGCTGCTCAGGAGGCCGAGGCAGGAGAATCACTTGACCGCGGGAGGCGGAGGTTGTAGTGAGCCAAGATTGCGCCACTGCACTCCAGCCTGGGCGACAGAGTGAGACTTTAGTGTCTCAAAAAAAAATTTAATTATAGCCATCCCTGGGTGTGAAGTGATACCTCAACGTGGTCTTGATTTGCATTTCTCTAATGACTAATGATGTTGCTGATCTTTTCATGGGCTTCTTGGCCGTCTGTACCTCTTTGTAGAAGTAGCTACTCAAATGTTTGCCCATTTTTAAAATTGAGTTGTTCATTGCATTGAATTGTTAAGAAGCATCTTCCATTAAATATGTCATTGTAAGCCTCTTTTCAATTTCAGAAAAGTTCGAATATAATAAACACATATCTTAGAATAATAACTAAGGTGCTATCTCTTTATGTGGCTTATTTAAAAATGTGTAAATATTTACTTTGCCTGTAAAATATACATGAACTGGCTTTTAGAAAATTGCCTCATTGTGGGGATGATAATCATCTTCATAAAGTAGGTTAAATTACCTATTAAAAATTAATTAACATGATTGATTTATGTTCCATTAAATGTACCAGTATCTGCCCCAGTTAAGCATTTGCTATTTAAACACACCATGTTCATTTTTGGGGAGAAGGTTTAACGTATTAAACACAGTATTAGATCACCGCGTTACAAGGTATAGTGTGAATCTTTGAAAAAAATGAAGTTTTTGTCTCTTCATTTTGAATTCTAATTATTATGGGAATATTCAAAATACACTATGGAAAATAACGATTATATTTTTTAATGTATGCACCACTTTAGAGTCTAATTTAAATCAATATAGGGGCTACATAATGACTTACGTCTGTTTTTGTCTTGGCAGAACCTGGGGTCTCTGTTCTCCATTCGCGTTGTGGGACTGTCTGTGGCCTGTAGCTATTTGTCTCCGAAGGACAGTCGGCCCCTCTGTCACTGGGCAGTTGACAGGTAAGGGGGAAGGTCCAGGTTCAGAAAGTTAATGAATCCTATCTTATTTTACTAGAGTCCTTTGAGGGTATGTGTCAATGAGATTGCTCGTAATGTTTATTATTCTTGATCATTTACCTCTCCAGTACCAGCCGCTATGTTAGATCACTGGGCATATTCTGTGCTTTGAACTCTTATGTCTAGAGAGGCACTATTATGTCCACTTGAAAGATGGGGGGACACCAGTGTTGTCAGAGATTAGTTAACTTGATCACACTTAAACAACTAGTTAATAGGCAAGCCCAAATTTGAACTCAGATTGATCTAACTAAAACCAAAATTCGGCCGGGCATGGTGGTTCACACCTGTAATCCCAGCACTTTCGGAGGCTGAGGTGGGTGGATTGCCTGGGATCAGAATTTGGAGACCAGTCTGGCCCACATGGTGAAACCCCATCTCTACTAAAAATACAAAAAAATTAGCCGGGCATGGTAGCACGCGCCTATAATCCTAGCTACTCAGGAGGCTGAGGCAGGGGAATTGCCTGAACCAAGGAGTTGGAGGTTACAGTGAGCTGAGATCGTGCCACTGCACTCCAGCCTGGGTGACAGAGCAAGACTCAATCTCAAAAAACCAAAACCAAAAAAAAAAAACAGAACACCGAATTCGTTCAATCTGGCCACGCTCCTGAATTCAACAGGAATATCTCCCTAGGGTACGTGAAGATTCTATAGCTAATTCATTGGTCCTAAACTGTAAGAGATTGTGGACTGTGCCTGAGGCTTAAAGCCAGTGTGGCTGTGTCTCTGGTTGCTACCTTGATAGCCTTCTGGTGCATGTGGCCTTGCAAAACAATCCCCAGGTCGTTGCAGCATCTATGGACAGTTCCGCTCTATAAATGGATGTCTGGCACTTCTCTTTATTTTTCCATAGACCCCAGGTTCTCAGTCAGGTCCTCCGATTTCCTGACTTGGTCAGCCAGATTCAGCCTGACTGAGATGGGCCTCTCCCCTTCTAAAGAGACCAGGAACCAGGGTAGCGGGTGAGCCAGAAGGTTCTGTGACCTACACCCCATCCACATCCTCCTTGGCTGACGCATGCTTTGGCTTTACAGAGTTAGGGAGGCAGGAGAAGGATCATCAAGGGCCTGCTTGGGTCTCCCAGGGAGAGGGAGCCCCAGGAAGAGGAACCCCCTTCCCACACTCAGTCTTGGAGATAAGAACTGGGCCACCCAAAGTGGTTCTGTAGACTGCCAGCCTATGAACTGACTGTCACCAGCCCATGACAAGAACTTGAGAGGAAGCACTTACGAATGTTAAAGCAATGTGACAGAGTAATCTATAATATGGTGGATAAGATAATTTCTTTTAAAAATGGAACTTATATTTTGTATGTCTTTCCTCACCCCCCATTACTTTTTATATTTATTTATTAATTAATTAATTTATTTATTTTTGAGACGGAGTCTCCCTTTGTCTTCCAGGCTCGAGTGCAGTGGCGCAATCTCGGCTCCCTGCAGCCTCCGCCTTCTGGGTTCAAGCAATTTTCCTGCCTTAGCCTCCCAAGTAGCTGGGAGTATAGGCACGTGCCACCACGCCCGGTTAATTTTTTTTTATTTTTAGTAGAGACAGGGTTTCACCACGTTGGTCAGGCTGGTCTCGAACTCCTGACCTCAAGTGACCCACCTGCCTCTGCCTCCCAAAGTGGTGGGATTACAGGTGTGAGCCACCGCACCCGGCCCGTTAGTTCTTTTTATAAAAGTATTGGTCTGCAGTGGTTTGGAAACAAACCGTCAAACTAGTCTTTTACCATAGGTAGTTTGAGAAGCACTAGAATTGAGTAGAGTTGTCCAGCAAGCTGACCATCCTAAAGGATGTCCTCTTGAGATCACACCTCTCCTGGCCCACACCTTCCATTCACTGGACGTCTCACTACAGTCTGGCCCTTGTTCACCCTATCCCCATCCCCACCCCACCCCACAATCCCAGTCCCAGCCCTGCTGGTACAGCTCTCTCTGGCATCTGATGTGACCTTTACCTCTTTCACAGGGCTCTCCATTTAGCCTTTGCCCTGCCTCTTCCATGCCTATCCCAACATCTCTTTGTTCTATAGGAAATTCTTTATTTTCTTTTTGATAAAATACACAAATACAAAAATTCCTTTTTTTTTTTTTGAGATGGAGTCTTGCTCTGTCATCCAGCCTGGAGTGCAGTGGCGCAATCTCGGTTCACTGCAACCTCCACATCCCGCGTTCAAGTGATTCTCCTGCCTCAGCCTCCCAAGTAGCTGGGACTACAGGCGCCTGCCACCACGCCCGGCTAATTTTTTGTATTTGTAGTAGAGATGGAGTTTCACCGTGTTAGCCAGCATGGTCTCGATCTCCTGATCTCATGATCCGCCTGCCTCAGCGTCCCAAAGTGCTGGGATTACAGGCGTGAGCCACCGCCCGGTGCCAAAATTACATTATAACCACTTTAAAGTGTGCAGTTCAGTGGAATTGTTACATTCACCTTGGTATACAGCCATTGCCACCATCCAACTCCAGAGCTCTTTCATCTTGCAAAATGGAAACTGTGTACCTATCACACAGCATCCCTCCTCTTCATCTTCCTCAGTCTCTGAAAAACCACCACTCTACTCTCTGTCCTATGAATTTGACAACTGTAGGTGCCTCAGGTAGCAGGAATCATAGTGTTTATCCTTCTGTGTTTGGCTTATTTCACTAAGCACCGTATTTTCTTTTTTTTTTTTTTTTTTTTTTAATTTATTTATTATTATTATACTTTAAGTTGTAGGGTACATGTGCATAACGTGCAGGTTTGTTACATATGTATACTTGTGCCATGTTGGTCTGCTGCACCCATCAACTCGTCATTTACATCAGGTATAACTCCCAATGCAATCCCTCCCCCCTCCCCCCTCCCCATGATAGGCCCCGGTGTGTGATGTTCCCCTTCCTGAGTCCAAGTGATCTCATTGTTCAGTTCCCACCTATGAGTGAGAACATGCGGTGTTTGGTTTTCAGTTCTTGTGATAGTTTGCTAAGAATGATGGTTTCCAGCTGCATCCATGTCCCTACAAAGGACGCAAACTCATCCTTTTTTATGGCTGCATAGTATTCCATGGTGTATATGTGCCACATTTTCTTAATCCAATCTGTCACTGATGGACATTTGGGTTGATTCCAAGTCTTTGCTATTGTGAATAGTGCTGCAATAAACATACGTGTGCATGTGTCTTTATAGCAGCATAATTTATAATCCTTTGGGTATATCCCCAGTAATGGGATGGCTGGGTCATATGGTACATCTAGTTCTAGATCCTTGAGGAATTGCCATACTGTTTTCCATAATGGTTGAACTAGTTTACAATCCCACCAACAGTGTAAAAGTGTTCCTATTTCTCCACATCCTCTCCAGCACCTGTTGTTTCCTGACTTTTGAATGATCGCCATTCTAACTGGTGTGAGATGGTATCTCATTGTGGTTTTGATTTGCATTTCTCTGATGGCCAGTGATGATGAGCATTTTTTCATGTGTTTGTTGGCTGTATGAATGTCTTCTTTTGAGAAATGTCTATTCATATCCTTTGCCCACTTTTTGATGGGGTTGTTTGTTTTTTTCTTGTAAATTTGTTGGAGTTCTTTGTAGGTTCTGGATATTAGCCCTTTGTCAGATGAGTAGATTGCAAAAATTTTCTCCCATTCTGTAGGTTGCCTGTTCACTCTGATGGTAGTTTCTTTTGCTGTGCAGAAGCTCTTTAGTTTAATTAGATCCCATTTGTCAATTTTAGCTTTTGCTGCCGTTGCTTTTGGTGTTTTAGACATGAAGTCTTTGCCCATGCCTATGTCCTGAATGGTACTACCTAGGTTTTCCTCTAGGATTTTTATGGTATTAGGTCTAACATTTAAGTCTCTAATCCATCTTGAATTAATTTTCGTATAAGGAGTAAGGAAAGGATCCAGTTTCAGCTTTCTACTTATGGCTAGCCAATTTTCCCAGCACTATTTATTAAATAGGGAATCCTTTCCCCATTTCTTGTTTTTCTCAGGTTTGTCAAAGATCAGATGGCTAAGCACCGTATTTTCAAGGTTCACCCATGTTGCAGCACACGTTAGAATTTCCTTCCTTTTTAGGGGTGAATAATATTCCATTGTATGTATGCACAACCTAGAAATATATCTCCTATGAGTTTTTTTTTTTTTTTTTTTGTCTGCTTGAAATCTTCCTCTCCCTCTCTGGATGCTCAAACATTATTGGGTCTCAGCATTCCACACCTGGCCCTCTGGTTTCCATTTATGGATGATTTTTTTTTTTTTTTTTCAGACAGAGTCTCACTCTGTCGCCTAGGCTGGAGTGCAGTGGCATGATCTCAGCTCACTGCAAGCTCCGCCTCTTGGGTTCAAGCAATTCTGCCTGAGCCTCCTCAGTAGCTGGGACTACAGGGGCACGCTGCCACGCCCGCCTAATTTTTTGTATTTTAGTAGAGACAGGGTTTCACCGTGTTGCCCAGGCTGGTCCCAAACTCCTGAGCTCAGGCAATCTGCCCACCTCTGCCTCCCAAAGTGCTGGGATTACAGGTGTGAGCCACTGTGCCTGGCCCCATCCCTGGATGGCCTTACTCTTGGTTCTGTCTACCGCCTTTAGGCCAAAGTCTCCCAGATCCATATCTCCTGCCCAGATTTTTCTCTAGATTGCAGACCTGCCTGTCCTACTTACATGCCTCATAGGCACTGGTAACTAAACACTTGTGAGTCTGAACTCTTCTTGCTTAAAGCTTTTCTTTTCCCATCTTTGTGTCTAAATGATGACACCACCATCTACTCAGGAACTCAAGCTAGGAACCTGGCATCGTCCCTGATCCCTTCTTTCTGCTTTGTCCTTCCATTCAGTCCATTTTCAGGTCTTATCTGTTCCCTATCCTGGCACTTCCCCAGATCTCTCCACTCCTCTCCACATTGACACCGTTGCCTGAATTTAGGCCCTGATCATGTCCTATCTGGATTGCTCTGGCAGCCTCCTATTTCACTTACCTGAATCCGTCCAGTGTCCTTGGTGTTAGAGACCACTGGGTGGTCTCCCGGTGCCCACGGGCTAAAGTCCACACTTGTGAGGGTGGCCTACAGAGCCCTCCCTCTCCCATGTGGCCTGTCCCTCACTGTGCTGGGGTCTTCCAGCACACACCCTGCCTTCTACTGCTGAGTTCTCCACCTGTGTGTCCTTTCCCCTCTGGTTCCCCTGACTGACTTTTGTAAAAAATTCATTAAATTTTTGGGCCAGGCACGGTGGCTCACACCTGTAATCCCAGCACTTCGGGAGGCCGAGGCGGGTGGATCACTTGAGGCCAGAAGTTCAGACCCAGCCTGGCCAACATGGTGAAACCACATTTCTACCGAAAATACAAAAATTAGCCGGGCGTGGTGGCGCACACCTGTAATCCCAGCTACTAGGGAGGCTGAGGCAGGAAAATCGCTTTAACCCGGGATGTGGAACTTGCAGTGAGCCGAGATTGTTCCACTGCACTCCAGCCTGGGCAACAGAGCAAGACTGTGTCTCAAAAATAAATAAATAAACAAAATAAAGATTAAAATTTCTTAAATTTTTATTATTTATTTTTATTTCTATAACTTTCTTGGGTGAATGTTGTCTTCTCACTTATATACTTTTGTTTTTTTTTTAAAGATTCATAGGTATATATGCAGGTTTTTACATGGGTATATTATATAATTCTGGGGTTTGGGTTTCTACTGAACCCGTCACTCAAATAGTGAGTGTAGTACTCAGTACTAGTTTTTCCTCTCCCCCTTTTTCCCTCCCCCGTTTTGCAGTGCTCAATGTCTATTGTTCCCGTGTTTATGTCCATGTGTGCCCATGGTTTAGCTCCCACTTATAAGTGAGAACATGTGGTATTTGATTTTCTGTTTCTACATTCATTCACTTAGGATGATGGCCTCCAGCTTCATCCATGTTGCTGCAAAAAACAGGAATTCATTTTTTTTGGCTATGTAGTGTTCTATGGTGTACCTGTATCATATTTTCTTTATCCAGTCTACCATCAGTGGACACTCAGGTTGACTCCATGGCCTTACTGTTATGATCAGTGCTGTGATAAATGTATGAGTGCAGGTGTCTTTTTGATACAATGATTTATTTTCCTTTGGGTTGATACCCAGGAGCAGAATTGCTGAGTTGAGTTTTTAGTTCTTTGAAAAATCACCATACTTTTTTCCATAGGAGTTGAACCAAAGTACATTCCAACCAACAGTGCCTAAGCATTCTCTTTTCTCTGCATCCTCACCAATATCTGTTATTTTCTGACCTTTTTTTTTTTTTTTTTTTTTTTTTGAGACGGAGTCTTGCTCTGTCGCCCAGGCTGGAGTGCAGTGGCTGGATCTCAACTCACTGCAAGCTCTGCCTCCCGGGTTTACGCTATTCTCCTGCCTCAGCCTCCCGTGTAGCTGGGACTACAGGCGCCCGCCACCTCGCCCGGCTAGTTTTTTGTATTTTTTAGTAGAGACGGGGTTTCACCGTGTTAGCCAGGATGGTCTTGATCTCCAGCCTCCCAAAGTGCTGGGATTATAGGCTTGAGCCACTGCGCCCGGCCTATTTTCTGACTTTTTAATAATAGCCATTGGACTGATGTGAGATGGTATTTCATTGTAGCTTTCATTTGCATTTCCCTGATGATTAGTGATGATGAGCAGTTTTTAATATGTTTGTTATCCACTTGTATGTCTTCTTTGGAGAGGTGTCTTTCATGTCCTTTGCTCACTTTTTAATAGGACTGTTTGTTTTTGTTGACTTAAGTCCCTTATATATTCTGGGTATTAGTCCTTTGTCAGATGCATAGTTTGCAAAAATTTTCTCCCATCCTGTCGGCTGCCTCTTTTATTCTGTTGATAGCTTCTTTTCCTGTGCAGACCTCTTTAGTTTAATTAAGTCCCAGTTTTCAATGTTTGTTTATGTTACATTTGCTTTTAAGGTCTCAGTCATTCCTCTGGCCAGGTCCTGCCTATCTGTTCTTCAGAGCAGCCCGGGGTGTGCGTCCCCAGACACCTGAATGCATTAGAATGATCTCTGTGTGCTCCTCCCATTGGCCTATCGGCCCGTTAAGGGTGGGGATTGTTAGGTTTGTACATTTCTTGGAATAGCATCTCCATAAACATTGAATAAGGCCCTCTTTTTGTATCAGAGCTGTGGTCGGGGGAGGTAATCTCACCCTCTAGTGACAATCTGATTTCCATGTAAAGAGGGAAGCTGGGAGACAGCCACACCTCTTTCTTTCCCTGTCCTGAGGAGTTTTGTACAATAAACTTGGAACATGAAGGTACCTGTTTTCCTTTTCTACTTCCATGTTTAAATTCCAGTCAAAGAGTAGATTGTGGATTGAGGCAGAAAGAGATGAAAATTTTAAGTTTATTAGTAAGACTGATTTAAGGATCCTGCTTAGATGTGAGTCCAATTTGGGCTTTCAAATGTGTTCCCCCAGAATTAAATGATGCACCCACTGACCTCCGCCAAGGCTGTTTGGAACATCAGTCCCCGGGTTGCGGGGAGACTGCTGAGCCCTGAAGAGCTGCAGGAAGGAGGTCCCGTGTTTTCTGATGGGCTCCCTTGTTCTCTTCTCAGGGCTTTGCATCTCAGGAGGCCGGGAGGCCCTCCACATGTCAAGCTGGCGGTGGAGTGGGATAGCTCTGTCAAGGAGCGGTGAGTTCAAGGGAATTTACCTCCTGCAGAGCTGAGACAGGGCCTCTCGGTGCCCAGGTTTCCCTGGATGCAGCTTCCCCCAGCATGGCTGCAGGCAGGGTGCCCACATCTTTGAGCCAGTGTAACCCGTTCCTGCGAGATGCCTGAGTGAGAATTTTCTGTATGTAAATAACAGTGACAGGAATGGAGTGACAGTGGTGGTGGTAGGTGATGTCAAGAGTAGTAACTGCAGTCACAGTAGACAGTTACGCAGCACCCACCCACTCACTCCGTGCCAGTCACTGCTCTGAACACTTTACGTGTGTATAGGGGATTTATTTAATCTTCTTCACACCCTATGTGTGGGTGGTCTGGGGTGGGTACTCCTGTAATCCACATTTCTCAGAGGTGGAAACTGAGGCACAGAGAGGTTAAGCAATTGCTGGAGAGCACACAGCTCGTACACTGGTAGAGCTGGGATTTGAACCCAGACCCTCTGGCTGGAGTCCATGCTCCTCATTACCACACTTGGCTACCTCTGTAACACTGAGGGCATCAGCCTTGCTTTAAGAAAGGACATTGCTCACTCCAGCAAGTATTTATTGATCAACTACTAGGTGTCAGGCCCTGTGCTAGGATGAGGAAAACAAAGATGAATAAGCCAAGGACCTGGTCCCTGTAGGAGCTGGTGGGGGAGAGAGAATTCCAGTAGAATATAGTGCTGAGTCCAAAGGATGCCTGCAGCTCCCCAGGAACCCATAGACAGGGCACGGTAGCGTCGCCTGGCCAATGCCCTGTGGCGGGTTTGCTGTGAGTAGAGACATAGGCGAAGCCCGTCTCGGAGCGGGAAAGTCCTGAACGCCGTGGGTGTCCTCTCCGTGCAGCCTGTTCGGGAACCTCCAGGAGGAGCGGGCGCAGGATGCCGACAGCGTGTGGCAGCAGCAGCAGGCGCACCAGCAGCACAGCTGTACCTTGGATGAATGTTTTCAGTTCTACACCAAGGAGGAGCAGGTCCCGCCCTGGGGGTCCACGCCCCGGCCGGGGAAGGGGGCTGGCTGCCTTTGGTGGGTTGGCCACGTGCCGCGGGGGCCTCACAGTCCGGGTGGTTTCCTTTCCAGCTGGCCCAGGACGACGCCTGGAAGTGTCCGCACTGCCAAGTCCTGCAGCAGGGGATGGTGAAGCTGAGTTTGTGGACGCTGCCTGACATCCTCATCATCCACCTCAAGAGGTTCTGCCAGGTGGGCGAGAGAAGAAACAAGCTCTCCACGCTGGTGAAGTTTCCGCTCTCTGGACTCAACATGGCTCCCCATGTGGCCCAGAGAAGCACCAGCCCCGAGGCAGGACTGGGCCCCTGGCCTTCCTGGAAGCCGCCGGGCTGCCTGCCCACCAGTTGCCCGCTGGACTTCCTGTACGACCTGTACGCCGTCTGCAACCACCACGGCAACCTGCAAGGTGGGCATTACACAGGTGAGCCTTGCCTTGCCTTTCTGCCAATGCAGCTGTGGCCACAGCCTCGAGATGTCCCCGGAATGGGTGCCGCTCGGATGCTGAGCTCCCTGGGGCACTTAGTGAGATCTGACCCCTCACCCACCGCACACCAGGGCATGTGCGAGAGCAGAAGGGACCTTGTCCCAGCTACAGAGTTGACGTTGAGTTAGGTTGGAGGTTGGAATATATAAAGTTAGGCCTGATGCGGTAGCTCATGCCTGTAATCCCAGCACTTTGGGAGGCTGAGGTGGAAGAATCACTTGAGGCCACGAGTTCGAGACCAGCCTAGGCAACAAAGCGAGACCCCATCTCTACAAAAAAAATGGAGAAAAAAAAAAAGAACTAGGCATTGTGGCTTACACTTGCAGTCCTGGCTGCTCAGGAGGCTGAGATAGGAGGATCCCTTGAGCCCAGGAGGCTGAGGCTGTGGTGAACCATGATTGTACCACTGTACTCCAGCCTGGGCAACAGAGCGAGACCCTGTCTCCAAAACAAATAAACCAACAAACAGGTTAGTTATCGCCCAAATTTCCAACCATATGGGAGGTCATTATTGGAACCAAGAGAGTGACGTTCATTCTCATCTGCGATTCAGCGTGAGGAATCTTACTTATCGGATTTGGTGGCCTTGTATTCTGTGGCGTACTTTTCATGTTTGTTCCTCTGAGGAACTTCAGAGCAGCGGATGAAGGGAAGGGCAAAAACAAGTGGCCAGACGATTTTCTCAATTGTTTATAATCATCCCTTTGAGGGCTTTCAGAGAGTGTCATGACGGATCGTTTTTCTCGATTATGTCTTGTTTGTTTGCTTCTCCCCACCCAGGGCATCTCAGTGACGGTGAGAAGCCTATTGGTAGCTGTAGCAGTTGAGCGTCTCCACCATGCAGATAGCGTGGAGGGTCATCAGGGTGAGCCTTAGTAGTCTAAGGGGTTTAGGGCATGATTTCCGTCATTGGAGAATGGATGGAACAGGCCCCCATGGAGAAAGAGAAATGAGGATGCCGTTACAGGCTGGGGACCACCTGATTGGACAGAGATGCGCTGGACGGTCGGGTTACACTGGGCCAGCCTGGGCTGGTCACGGTGAGGGTTATGGGGGCCACCAAAGCCGCTTGCAGCTCACAGTGGCCGCCTTACGCTGCTGTGCGGTGCCAGCCTGTTCTTCCACAGCTGTCCTGCTCCAGATGAGGCCTTGCCACCTTTGTAACTGCTGGGACCGTTCTGTCCAGCCACTTCCCCTGTCTCACTTCTCTGGGCTGAAAATAGCTCAGCAGGAATCCCTTGAGGCCCATATGTATCTTGGGAGGCATCTCTGTTACTCAGATTTTTTTTTTTTTTTTTTTTTAACTAAGAGCGTTATGGCTGAATGAGTCTCCGTGCACACATGAGTGGTGAAAATAAGGACAGCTGGAACCTGGACCTTGTCATTTCCCGTGCTGAACGTGCTGCCTCCCCATCTATAAACCCACGGGGTGGCCCCAACATAAATTAAGGGCAGTGATGTAAAACCACAGCAGGGAGTTAGAAGTAGCATAGGCCTGAGAAGCGTTGGTGTCTGCCTTATGAAAAGCGAGATCCAGGCCCCTCCTCGGGTGAGCATTACAGAGCAGAATGCCCTATTTGGGGGGCGGTGGTTTGGCAGCAGAAGGGACACAGTCCCTGGGAGGTTCCCCTTGCAGAGATCTCCTGGGTCTGTGTTTGCACACACAGTGTACCACCACCTGCCAGGAAAGAACCTACTTAATACTAAAACCAAAGGGAGAGGAGCCCAAGGGGAATAAGGGACTGGCGAGGTGGGAGGCAGGGCAGTGTCTGCAGCCAGCACAGCCCTGGGTAAGACCCGGGCCACTTGTTCTCATCTGCGCCAGCATACACCATCTTTTCCCTCAAGACAGTGTGCACCGCCCGTTAAATGGCAGAGCCTGGGCTTCAAACCTGGGTCACCCTGGCTCCAGGTTCAGTAGCTTCTGCCCTGCCGAGATGAGTGATTCTCGATAGGAACAAATCTCCAAGCCATGGAGGGTGTTGTCGATGAGTGTCAACTCCCTCATTTAGGGGAAGCACACCCTCGGTGACTTCCTAGGAAAGGGTGATGGGAGCTTGACCTCGGGAGTGCTTACGTGTCAGGAAATGCCTTTATTCCCACACCTGATGGATAGCCTGGTGGGACATAAAGTCCGTGATGGAAAATCAACAATGTTGCTCCATGTGGAGTGGGGTCTGGAATGGGGTTTTGCTGTTGAGAATGAATCAGGCCAGTCTGATTTCTGTTCCTTTGTCTAGGATAGGATATATTTTTCTCTCTGGAAGCTTTTTCAGGTTCTTTATCACAGGTGCTCTGGAATTTCACGGAGTGTGGTTACCTGTGGGTCTTTCTCGTTGCTTGTGTTGGGACCTGCATTCAGGGGACCTGTGTGTCTGCAGCCACGTGATCTTCAGGTCTGGGACATAATCTTTGTGCTTTTTTGTTTTGTTTTGTTTTGTTTGTGAGATGGAATCTCACTATGTCACCCAGGCTAGAGTGCAGTGGTAGCGATCTCGGCTCACTGCAATCTCTGCCTCCTGGGTTCGAGTGATTCTCCTGCCCCAGCCTCCCGAGTAGCTGGGACTACAGGTGCCCGCCACCACACCCAGCTAATTTTTGTATTTTTTAGTAGAGACGGGGTTTCGCCATGTTGGCCAGGCTGGTCTTGAACTCCTGACCTCAAATGATCTGCCTTTCTTGGCCTCCCAAAGTGCTGGGGTTACAGGCGTGAGCCACTGTGCCTGGCCTAGTCTTAGGTTTCTTTTTCAGAGCATCTTGGTTTTGTTTTGAGTCCTCACTTGGCTTGACTTCTTGTGATTCCTGACACATCCAGTACTGAGCCTCTGGGGCTACAGCTGGTGGGTGGCCCCCTTCCTGCCCCCCTGCACCCTCTCCACCTCCCCCAGGCACTCTGTGTTGAACCCCTTCCTTGCCAGAGGCGAGTGTGTGACCTCCACTCTATCTGCTTGCTGGGCCCGCAAAGCTGAGCTGTTGCTTTCTATCTCATGTCTTTTGACATTTTTATTCCTTTTTAATTATTTGCTTCTTGGAAGTATGATAGTTCTACCACATTTCAGGGTTTTAAAAATCTCAAATGCCTTTTGTTTCATTTTAAATGTGTTGAGTGGGTAATGCATGCCTATGTTTCAAAATTCACACAGCCTAAAAAACACGGACGGTGACAAGTTTTGATTCTATCTTTGTTCCTCATCTACCCCCTCCTCATTTATAGGTAACCATTTTTAGTAGTTTCTTGTGTACTATTCTTCCACAATTTCTTTATGTAAATACAAGCAATTGTGAGTATATTTTTATATATACATATATATGTGTTGATTTTATATATTTTCTCCCCTCCCCCTGATTTAAGTAAAAGTACTATTTGCTGTGTTGCACCTGGCTTTTTTTTTTTCCCTGAAAATCTATCTTGGAAATCTTTTCATGTCCTCATTTCTAGATAGCTTCTCCATCTTCTTTTATAAATGTAAATGCACTAAATAAATATAACAATTTATTAAATACTCTGTAGATGGACGTTGGACTGATTCATTCTTCTACTATTACAAATGTTGCTGTCGGCTGGGTGTAGTGGCTCACGCCTGTAATCCCAGCACTTTGGGAGGCTGAGGCAGGCAGATCATTTGAGGTTAGGAGTTCAAGACCAGCTTGGCCAACGTGATGAAACCCTGTCTCTACTAAAAATACAAAAATCAGCCAGGCGTGGTGGCATCTGCCTGTAGTCCCAGCTACTAGGAGGGCTGAGGCAGGAGAATTGCTTGAACCCAGAGGTGGAGATTACAATGAGCCAAGATTGCACCACTGCACTCCAGCCTGGGTGACAGAGCGAGACTCTTTCTCAATTAAAAACACACACACACACACACACACACACACAAATATTGCTGTCATAACCCTTTAGATATGTCATTTTCTAGATATGGAAGTTTATTGGCGGGATAAATTCTCAGAATTGGAATAGCTGTGTCTGTGTTGTAACAAGCATGAACAAGATGTCCTGCACAAAGGGTCATAGCAATTTGCACTCAGATAAGAGTAAGAGAGCAGGCCGGGCGCGGTGGCTCAAGCCTGTAATCCCAGCACTTTGGGAGGCCGAGACGGGCGGATCACGAGGTCAGGAGATCGAGACCATCCTGGCTAACACGGTGAAACCCCGTCTCTACTAAAAATACAAAAAACTAGCCGGGCGAGGTGGCGGGCGCCTGTAGTCCCAGCTACTCGGGAGGCTGAGGCAGGAGAATGGCGGGAACCCGGGAGGCGGAGCTTGCAGTGAGCTGAGATCCGGCCACTGCACTCCAGCCTGGGTGACAGAGCCAGACTCTGTCTCAAAAATAAAAAAAAAAAAAAAAAGAGTAAGAGAGCACCTGGTTCTCTGTAGCCTTTCCAGTAGAGTGTGCAATCACACTTTTGGATTTTTGCCAATCTAATACGAGGAAAATGGTATCTCAGTGTAAGTTGAATATTTAGCGTCTTAATAGTGTGAGCTTGAGCATCTTTTCGTATGTTTGAGTCATTGTGGTTCCTTTCCTGTGAACTGTCTATCCGTGTCCTTGACTGTTTTTCAAATAAATTATTAGTCTTTTTCCCATCAATTTCTAGATGCTCTAATTCTTAATGGACTATGAGATTCACCTCTTTTCTGTAATATAAATTGCAAGTATTCGTTCCCTGTGTAACATCTGTCAGTTGGCTATTCCTGTGGAAATTTGTTGCCATGCAGGAAGTTTTTATTTTTGCTTTTCTAGGTAAAATTGTCAATCATTTGGATTTTGAGTCATGATTAGAAAGCCTTTTTCACTCTAAGATTAAAAAGTGTTTCTCTTGAGTTTTCTACTTGGTTTTAGCTTATTACATTTAAATCCTTGATTTGGAGTTTCTTAACATTCTTGAGAGAAAGAGATCCAACTTTATACCCCCGGAGTTGCCAATTTGTCCCAAGATCACTACTCATGGAAAAGCCAAATTTATTCCTTGAGATGCCATCTGCCATATTAGATATTAATTTTTTTTTTTTTTTTTTTGAGATGGAGTCTCACTCTGTTACCCAGGCTGGAGTGCAATGGCGCGATATCAGCTCACTGAAACCTCTTCCTCCCGGGTTCTAGCAATTCTCCTGTCTCAGCCTCCTGAGTAACTGGGACTACAGGCGCGTGCCATCATACCCAGCTAATTTTTTGTACTTTTAGTAGCGATGAGGTTTCACTGTGTTAGCCAGGCTGATCTCAAACTCCTGACCTCGTGATCTGCCTGCCTTGGCCTCCCAAAGGGCTGGGATTAGAGGCGTGAGTCTCCGTGGCCAGCCCGGGATTTTTATGACTAGAACTAACATATGTAAGAGGCTTCTCATATTGTAGGCCCCAACAATTGGTAGCTTTCAAGTTGCCGTATACTTTTACATAAATGCTGTCACACCATAGATGTATTTTTTGTTTTTAGTGGATTTTTGTTTGCCATTTTACATATCAAAATAAACTTAAAAGATGTTAAATGAAATAAAATATTATGATGAGGCACTTGACTAAATGGCAAAATGAAACACTGGGTTCCATCATGACCTCCTGGTGTGCACATCTATTTACATATGTGCGTATGGGTGTTTATGTGTACATACATAGATTAAGACAAAACAGAATTTCATGACACGATAATTACATTTGCTACAGGTGATATACCTTAGTCCATTCTGTTCCGGAATAACATATTAATTAATTTTAAAAATGCTTTGGCTGGGCGCGGTGGCTCACGCCTGTAATCCCAGCACTTCGGGAGGCCGAGATGGGCGGATCACTAGGTCAGGAGATCGAGACCATCCTGGCTAATACAGTGAAACCCCATCTCTACTAAAAATACAAAAAAATTAGCCAGGCGTGTTGGCGGGCGCCTATAGTCCCAGCTACTTAGGAGGCTGAGGCAGGAGAATGGAGTGAACCCAGGAGGCAGAGCTTGCAGTGAGCTGAGATCGTGGCACTGCACTCCAGCCTGGGCAACAGAGCGAGACTCCATCTCAAAAAAAAAAGAAAAAAGCTTTAAAATATTTTATTTTTTATTTATTAAACATTTTTTTTTAAGTGCACTGATTACCAGTGTCCTGATGGGCTGATGACTGGCAATTTGGAAGACACCGAACTATATAGAAATCCAGGATCTTTGCTCATTAATTCATTGCACAAATATCTATTAAGTACCCATTCTACGCCAGACCCTGCACTAGGTCCTGGAGCTTCAGTGATGAACCAGACAAATACGAGACCTGCCCTCATGGGGCTTCAGTCTCACTTTGGGGACAGACAATAAAAAGATGCTTATTATTTTAGCACTTTCACTACCTGGCATTTTGAAAGGGCAACTGATTGACTGTGTCTGTGATAGATATAAGGCCTCTCCAAGGATGTCACAGGTAGGCTCAGAGCTAAGGATGAGATAGAACTAGCTATGTGAACAATGGGAGGAATCGCATTATGAGCAGAGCCCGTAGCACGTGCAAAGGCCCTGAGGCAGAAAGCATTCAGTGTGTTTAAGACATGATGAGAGCCTGGATGAAGTGCGGCCGTTCAGGGCTAAGTGACGAAGGGTGGGGCTGGAGAAGTGGGCAGGACACTCTAGGCCATGGATGGGAGTTTGCATTTTTTCCAAAGGGATGATAAATCATTTAAAGGTTCTAAGCAGAGGAGTGAAGACATAATCTAGTGTACAAATCAAACTAGTTGCTCTGCTGTATGGAGAATATGTGGAAGGGATCTAGAGTGGAAGTTGGAATTCCAGTTCGGAGGGTGCTTCAGGGGCTGAGTGAGAGACACCATTGGCTGAGATGCTGGTGTTGACAATCAAGATATTCGAGACATATTTTGAAAGTAGAATCAATAGGTCTGGCTTTTGGACTAGGTGTGTGGAGTGGAAGGAAAAGCAAGAGCAAAGACGAACTCCTAGGTGGCTGGCTTGTGGTGCTGACTGTGGAGGTCAGCAAACTGTGGCCCACGGGCCAGATCCAATCTAGGGCCTGTTTGTTGTTGTTGTTTTTGTTTGAGATGGAGTCTTACTCTGTTGCCGGGGCTGGAGTGCAGTGGCATGATCTCAGCTCACTGCAACCTCTGCCTCCTGGGTTCAAGCGATTCTCCTGCCTCAGCCTCCCAAGTAGCTGGGATTACAGGCGCCCACCACTATGCCCAGCTAATTTTTTCTATTTTTAGTAGAGATGGGGTTTCACTATGTTGGCCAGGCTGGCCTTCAACTCCTGACCTTGTGATTTACCCACCTTGGCCTCCCAAAGTGCTGGGATTACAAGCGTGAGCCACTGTGCCCAGCCGGTTTTTTTTTTTTTTTTTTTTTTTTACTTTATTAATAATTTATGGGTTAAAAATGGTTTTTACAATTTTAAAAGTGGGAGAAAGGCATGCAGAACGTGTGTCAGAGAATATATGTGGCCATATGTGACCTGCAAAGCCTCAATATTTGTCATCTGGTCCCTTACGGGAGAAGTTTGCAAACCTCCAGATTACTGGGTTATGCTGTCATTTGCTGACACATAGAGGGCAAGGAAAAGGATATGTTGTTGTGGTTGTTTGAGAAGTGGTGAGAATATGTATGAACTTTCCTTAGATGTTTGACTTCAGTTCTTAGAAAGAGGTATGCCATGAGCCCAATTGTGATTCTCGTCTTCACTTTTATTGCATACGTAATCAGAGATGAGCATTTTGAAGCTTCTCAGAAGAAATGGGGTGAACGCTGACATTATTGTTTGGCTACCTGACTTGGGAGCTCCCTTTTATCAGAGATTTTGCCTGAGGAAGGGGTAGAATATTCAACTTACAATAACAGTACTCTTGGCCGGGCACGGTGGCTCACGCCTGTAATCTCAACACTTTGGGAGGCCGAGGTGGGTGGATCACCTTAGGTCAAGAGTTCAAGACCAGTCTGGCCAACATGGTGAACCCCGTCTCTAATAAAAATACAAATATTAGCCGGGTGTGGTGGCAGGCACCTGTAATCCCAGCTACCCAGGAGGCTGAGGCAGGAGAATTGCTAGAACCTGGGGGAGGGAGGTTGCCGTGAGCCGAGAAGGTGCCACTTCACTCTAGCCTGGGTAAAAGAGCGAAATTCTGTCTCCAAAATAAATAAATAAATAAACAAAAATAAAAATAATAACAGCACTTGTTATCAGTAAGAATCCGTGGGTATAACCTATTGATCTTTTCTGATTCCAAAAAAGTTCATTTCTGGCCAAAAATGGACTGTTTTTTTTTTTTTTTCCTCATTCTGGTTTAAACGTACCGCTTTTTCAGCTCTGCCAGTGGGAAATGTCTTCCTTCCCTTTTGGGGCTCCAGTAACTGAGACTTGGGGTTGGGACCTTTGCAGCCTACTGCCGGAACTCTCTGGATGGCCAGTGGTACAGTTATGATGACAGCACGGTGGAACCGCTTCGAGAAGATGAGGTCAACACCAGAGGGGCTTATATCCTCTTCTATCAGAAGCGGAACAGCATCCCTCCCTGGTCAGCCAGCAGCTCCATGAGAGGTAGGTGCCGCTGCTCATGACAGGAGGGGGTGTGGTGAAGTCACTTAAAGAACTGGGAAGAGGCTCAGCAGGACCAGGAGAGGCTGGCAAGGATCTGAAAGAGGAAGCCCGGGCTGCCGCTGCAGAATCTGAGCAGCACAGACTAGTTGTTCATTTGCCAGGGTGTGGGATGGATAGATGATAATTCAGGAAAGGGGAAAAGGATAATTATTTGTATTCAGGGCAGGTGACACTTGGCAGTGTGGAATTCCATATTCCTAGTCTCATATCACAGCAGGTTTTATTAGGTGTGTGTAATATAAACTGATGTCAGTCCTGTTGGAAAGGCAGGGCAGTTATAAAGGATCCTGGACTTTTCTAGGAAAGGTAGCTTTTTTTTTTTTTTTTGAGAGGGAGTCTCGCTCTGTCACCAGGCTGGAGTGCAGCAGCATGATCTTGGCTCACTGCAACCTCCGCCTCCCAGGTTCAAGCAATTCTCCTGCCTCAGCCTCCCAAGTAGCTGGGACTACAGGCACATGCCACCAGCATGCTCGGCTAATTTTTTTTTAGTAGAGACAGGGTTTCACCATGTTGGCCAGGATGGTCTCGATCTCTTGACCTCTTGATCCAGCCACCTCAGCCTCTCAAAGGGAGCTGTTTAAACCTGCTGCACTCCAGAAATTCATTTATTAGACAGCCTCAAACTTGCTTGGAACTGGAGAAAGAAAGTGCCAAAGCTGACCCTTTCGTGTGATTTGTTTCATGCTGCAAACCAACTGTCCTTATCTTTGGGACAAGAGAGCATTAAAAAAAATAATAATAAATAAGCAGATTTTCTCCTAACAGTTATCAGAAAATGGCCAAATAAATCCAAGAGTCCTCAGCAGGTCTAAATCAATCCTAACGCAAGTCCAGCTTCCATTTATAGAAGGAGATATTGAAAAAAGAATTAAAAACCTGTCCTATTAGAGAAAAGAAGGTTTTCTAACTGTCCGGTGTAATAAAGACAATGTATCTCTATGGTGCAAAAGGTCCTTACTGCCCGTTGTAAAAGATTTGGTTTCCCTAAACATGGCTTATTACCTGTTGAACTCTGTGTACTGGGGCCCTGGTACTGGTAATAAAATACTGTTATTCTGCCTCTGGCTATAGCTCTGAGTAACACAGTCCTTTGACTCTGGAAAAGAAACAAAAGCATATTTAGGACGCCAAAGCTGGTGACAAGGAATTTCATGGAAAGCATTTCAATGCTTGTCAATGTACTTTCCTTTGCTGCTGTTGTTGTTGTTTTGTTTTGTTATTTTTTGAGATGGAGTTTCACTCCTGTTGCCCAGGCTGGAGTGCAGTAGCACGATCTCGGCTCACTGCAACCTCCGCCTCCCAGGTTTACATGATCCTCCTGCCTCAGCCTCCTGAGTAACTGGGATTACAGGTGCCCGCCACCACACCCGGCTAATTTTTTGTATGTTTCGTAGAGATGGGATTTCATCATGTAGGTCAGGCTGGTCTCGAACTCCTGACCTCAGGTGATCCGCTCGTCTAGGCCTCCGTAAGTGCTGGGATTACAGGCGTGAGCCACTGCGCTCCGGCCCATACTTTCCTTCTGTGCTCAAATGCCTCTCCCTAAACTTGTAAGCTTCATCACATGGGTACCCAATCACAGGTTTCCCCTCTCGTCATTGACTGGTTTCTGCAGTTCTGCTCTGGTTCTGCAGTTCCGGGGCTGAAGGATGGGGCCGGAATGGGGATCTGGCTGTGAAGTGCTCCCCTAGGACTCTGAAGGTCTAGGGTTGGGCTCAGCCTCCCTCTCTGTGTTTCCTCCACAGGCTCTACCAGCTCCTCCCTGTCCGATCACTGGCTCCTACGGCTCGGGAGCTACGCTGGCAGCACAAGGGGAAGCCTGCTGTCCTGGAGCTCTGCCCCCTGCCCCTCCCTGCCCCAGGTTCCCGACTCTCCCATCTTCACCAACAGCCTCTGCAACCAGGAAAAGGGTACGTCGGTTACGTGTGCTTGGTTTATTTTCATTTCCTGTAACGTCCATTGTTATTGCTCTGTATGAAAGCCCTGTCACTTCATAGCCTCGAATGGAAAGCGTCCATCATTACGAGAGGTTTGTCCATCTCTTAAATGGGATCTTCTACGACCTGCCCTTCCTTGCCCGCTTCTCCCCATCCTCTACCCTCCAGCCACAGGTACCTTTGCTCTGCCCCTGTGTAGCTTACTGTTATAAATAAGTAAACCTGGGAACATGGTACTTAAAGAAGGAAGAATGGCAAAGAGAATCAGGGAAGAGGGTATCCAGGCCCGGGGTGGAGGAGGGAGGGTGCACAGGGTCCTGGAGATAGGGTGGGTGGGGAACATCTTTCTAGGGGATAACACTGAGCAGAGCCGTGAGTGAGACAGAGTGGCTTGTGTAGAAGCCTAGGGTGTGTTCCAGGAGAGGAGCCCTCCAGGGTGAAGGCTGGGAGTGAGCACTGGATGTGTGAGGGACTGAAGAAACCAGAACTGTGGCCGGAGCAGAGACACGCAGGAGTAGAGAGAGCAGGAGTGGACAGAGGCCATGTCAGAACCTACCTTTCTGAGCTTGAGATATAAAGTGTGAACTCTTCTAAGTGTAGTGGATAGCGAGTGGAGATGTGTGTTGTTTTTTTTTTTTTCCCATGCTTCTGTTTTAGTCATTGTTTTTAAAAAATTGACACATAATAATTGTACATATATATGGGGTACATGTGATATTTTGATACATGCGTACAATGTGTAATGGCCAAAGTAGGGTATTTAGAATATCCATCACCTCAAACACTTATCATTTCTTTGTGCCGGGAACATTTCAAATCTCTTCTAGCTATTTATATTAACTGTGGTCACCTTCCCGTGCTATGAAACATAAGAACTTATTTTATCTAACTGTGTATTTGTACTTTTTTTTTTTTTTTTTTTTTTTTTGAGACAGAGTCTCACTCTGTCGCACAAGCTGGAGTCCAGTGGCGCAATCTCGGCTCACTGCAACCTCTGCCTCCTGGGTTCAAGCGATTCTCCTGCCTTAGCCTCCAGCTGGGATTACAGGCACCTGCCACTACGCCTGGCTAATTTTTGTACTTTTCATAGAGACAGGGTTTCATCATGTTGGTCAGGCTGATCTCAAACTCCTGACTTCCCGTGATCTGCCCGCCTCCGCCTCCCAAAGTGCTGGGATTACAGGCATGAGCCACCGCACCTGGCCTATTTGTATCTATGAACCCACCTCTCTTCATCCACCCCCATTCCCAGCCTCTGGCAACCATCATTATACTCCATACCTCCATAAAATGGACTTTTTTAGCTTGCTGGAGAGTTCTGAGCAGGAAAGTGGCTGATCTGATTCATAGTTTTTAGAGAGTCTACTCTGGCTACTGTGTGGAGAATACATCACAGGGAGGCAAGAGTGGGGACATAGAAAGGTCATTCAGGAGACTAACATGGTTATATCCAGGTGGGAGACAGTGGTGGTTTGAACTAGCATGTTAGGTAAGAGATGGTCAAACTGGATGTGTTTTGAAGCTAGAGCTGCTAGGATTTGCCAGTGTGGGGTGTGCAGTGTGAAGGAAATAGAAGAGTCAAGGATAACTCCTTGCTTAGCGTCTAAATAACGAGGGGAAGAGCTGCACAGTTAATGAGATAGGAGAAAGTTGGGTAGGAACCGTTCATTTTGGAGGGAAGTCAAGGTTTTTTGACATAATTTTGAGAATCCTGGAAGACATCAGTCCCCAGCCTTTTTGGCACCAGGGACCAGTTTCATGGAAGACAATTTTTGCACCGACTCGGGGCAAGGATGGTTTGGGATGAAACTGTTCCACCTCAGATCATCAGGCATGAGATTCTCATAAGGAGCCTGCAACCTGCATCCCTCATGTGTGCAATTCACAATAGGCTTCGTGTTCCCATGAGAATCTAATACCCCCGCTGATCTGACAGGAGGCGGAGCTCAGGCGGTAACGTGAGGGACGGGGAGCAGCTTTAAATACAGATGAAGCGGCCGGGCGCGGTGACTCACGCCTGTAATCCCAGCACTTTGGGAGGCCGAGGCAGGCGGATCACGAGGTCAGGAGATCGAGACCATCCTGGCTAACACGGTGAAACCCCATCGCTACTAAAAATACAAAACAATTAGCCGGGCGTGGTGGCGGGCGCCTGTAGTCCCAGCTACTTGGGAGGCTGAGGCAGGAGAATGGCGGGAACCCGGGAGGCGGAGCGTGCAGTGAGCTGAGATTGCACCACTGCACTCCAGCCTGGGCGACGGAGCAAGACTCTGGCTCAAAAAATAAATAAATAAATAAATACAGATGAAGCTTTGCTCACTTGCCCACCACTCACTTCCTGCTTGCTGGCCTGGTTCCTAACAGGCCGTGGATCACTACTTGTCCACAGCCCAGGGGTTCAGGGGTTGGGGGACCCTGCTAAGACATCATCACATCAACGTGATAACTGGGGAGTGGAGAGAAATATTTGAGAGTCATCAGCACATGGATGGAACGGTGCTGGCTGAGCTCCCCTGGGGAAATAGTACAGCTGGAAAAGAATGAAGGCTGGGCACAGTGGCTCACGCCCTGTAATCCCAGCACTTTGGGAGGCCGAGGTGGGCAGATCATAGGGTCAGGAGTTTGAAACCAGCCTGACCAACATGGTGAAACCTTGTCGGTACTAAAAATACAAAAAAATTAGCTGGGGGTGGTGGCAGGTGCCTGTAATCCCAGCTACTCAGGAGGCTGAGGCAGGGGAATCACGTGAACCTGGGACATGGAGGTTGCAGTGAGCTGAGATTGCACCACTGCACTCCAGCCTGGGCAACAGAGCAAGACTCCATCTCAAAAAAAAAAAAAAAAAATGAAGACCCGAGACCAAACCTGGGGGTTCTCCAACATCTAAGGGTTGAGCAGCCAAGAAAAGAACTGAGAAGGAGCAGCCAGTGAGGGGAAGAAAACCAGGTGAGCGTGGTTGACAGATGCAAAAAAAAAAAAAAAAGAATCTTAAGGAAGCATCCAACTGTGCTGAATGCTGTTGAAAGGCTGAGAAAGGTGAGGATGGGTAGAGTCCATCAGGCTGGAAGCTCTCTGGTGACTCCTCCCTCCGGCAGAAGCTCCAGGAGCATCTGCTGTGGCTGGAGAGAAGGAAGGCCTTCCTGCAGCAGGTGGCCCAGAGGCTGGGGTGGAGGCAGTGGCAGTGCGTGCACACCCCACCAGGCAAGGTGACTGAAGGAAGGCAGGCTGACAGCTCAGTAAGAGATAGTAGAGATGCATTCAGATGATCAGGTCTCCAGGGAGACGTTGATGACAGTGCTGGGAACAAGGGGATAGCCACAGAAACAAAGTCCTTAAGGCTGAGCATTGTCAGATCACACCTGGAATCCCAGCATTTTGAAAGGCCAAGGTGGGAGGACCGCTTGAGTCCAAGAGTTCAAGACTAACCCGGGCAACATAGTGAGACCCCCATCTCTATAAAAAGTTAGCCAGGCATGGTGGCATGTGCCTATTGTCCCAGCTCCTCCAGAGGCTGAGGTGGGAGGATCTCTTGAGCTTGGGAAGTTAGGGTTAAAGTGAGCTGTGAGCACACCACTGCACTCCGGCCTGGGTGACACAGCGAGAGTTTGTCTCAAAAACACAAACAAAAAAACGAGCGTTACTATATAAGAACTGTATGTCTGTGTATGTGTGTTTGTGCCTGTGTGTATGTCTGTGTCTTTGTGTGTGTCTCTCTGTGTGTGTCTGTGTGTGTGTTTGTGTCTTTGGGTGTGTGTGTGTCTCTTTGTATGTGTCTATTTGTGTGTTTGTGTCTTGTGTGTATCTCTGTGTATGTGTCTATGTGTGTGTCTGTGTGTGTGTTTGTGTCTTTGTGTATGTGTCTATATGTGTGTTTGTGTCTTGTGTCTGTATGTGTCCGTGTGTGTGTCTATGTGTGTGTGTATGTCTCTGTGTGTGTCTGTGTCTCTGTGTAGGTAGGTTTCTGTGTGTGTCTGTGTGTGTCTCCGTGTGTGTATGTCTGTGTGTCTGTGTGTGTGTATCTGTGTGTGTATCTGTATATGTGTGTGTCTCTGTGGGTCTATGTGTATGTATCTGTGTATATGTGTCTGTGTGTGTCTCTGTGTGTGTCTGTGTGTCTGTGTGTGTGTCTCTGTGTGTCTGTGTATCTGTGTATATGTGTCTGTGTCTGTCTCTGTGTGTGTCTGTGTGTGTCTGTGTGTGTGTCTCTGTGTGTCTGTGTATGTATCTGTGTATATGTGTCTGTGTGTGTCTCTGTGTGTGTCTGTGTGTGTCTGTGTGTGTGTCTCTGTGTGTCTGTGTATGTATCTGTGTATATGTGTGTGTGCATGTCTGTGTTTGCATCTCTGTGTGTGTCTGTGTATGTGTCTCTGTGTGTGTCTGTATGTGAGAGTGTGTATGTGTGTATGAGTGTGTTTGTGTGTGTATTGTTGGTACCTGTGTGTATGTCTGTGTGTCAGTGTCTGTGTGTGTCTGTGTCTTTGTGTGTCTTTGTGTGTGTGTGTGATCTTTAGCCTTTGTGTTCCTTCAGCCAGAAAGTGGTAACATGTTCAAATTATTTTTTTAGTTCCTTATTTCTTGTTAGGTCCTAACTTCTTTTTTTAAATACAATTTTAATACAAATATAATATATAGTTGTGATTAGTATACTTTACATATTGCATACAATTATATATAATATATAAGTATATGTAAGTAAAGTATATTAATCCTTCATTACTTAAAGTATATTAAGTACACATCTGATAAATTTTCATAAAATGAACATCCTCATGTACCAGGTTAAAAAACAGAATGTTCTAGCACCTTGCTCCTGTGTATCTCTCTCAATCATACTGTTTTAAATAAAAACAGCTTGCAGATACATAGTTCTCTGCACAGAAATTTACTTACGAGAGAGAGCGAACTGTTGTCTGTTGACGATTGTCAATAAAAAGCAAACACAGGGGTGTGGAGAAGAGGGCTTGCAGGGTGAGGTGGGGGAGCCACGTCCTCCTTTCTGCAGATTCATCCATGGGCTAGAGTCTGTTGTGGAGGCTAGCCTCGTGGTCTGACCTGGAGAAATCTGGCCTGGTCACCAAGGGGAGCACCTTGAGTTGTTACAGATTTATGATTTCTTGAGTTATTTATGGATTCTCCAAAAATCCAATGCAAGTTTCGTCATGAAGCTATCTGCAATGTCTGCTACTTGACAAATCTCATCGTTTCCCTTATTAAAGTTTCTTACATTGAGCCGGGTGCGGTGGCTCACACCTATAATCCCAGCACTTTGGGAGGCCGAGGCAGGTGGATCACCTGAGGTCAGGAGTTTGAGACCAGCCTGACCAACATGGTGAAACCCCGTCTCTAGTAAAAATACAAAAGCTAGCTGGACGTGGTGGCACGCGCCTGTAATCTGAGCTACTCTGGAGGCTGAGGCAGGAGACTCACTTGAACCCAGTAGGTGGAGTTTGCATTGAGCCAAGATCGTGCCACTGTACTCCAGCCTGAGCAACAGAGCGAGACTCCTTCTCAAAAAAGAAAAAATGATAATAATTTAAAAAGTCCTTACGTTGTAAGAATAGTTGACATTTTGTATTGTGGTTAGGTTTCGCAGCTGTTTCTGGTTTGCAGCCATTACCAGTAGTCCTGCTACGAACATTTTTGATCATGTCCTTGGTGTCCACACCTCTGCATTTCTGTTGGGTGTATGCCTAGGAGTGGAATTGCTTGGGCACAGTGTGTGTGTGTGTGTGTGTGTGTGTATCCATCAGCTGCTTATTTCTTTATACTTTATGTCATCATTGTATCCAAGTACCCAGTGCAATACAGCAGGTCCTTAAATAGTGTCATTTTGTTCAATGCTCATTTCGCTATAATGTTGATGAGAAAAAATAGTTGATTCCTGGCCAGGACTACTGGAGAATGCAGTTTGCTCACTCTCCCCATGTCTGCGTGGGTTTTCTCCGGGTGCTCCAGTTTCCTCCCACATCCTAAAGATGGACCGTCAGGTGATCTGATTGTCTGCACGGTCTCAGTGTGAGTGTGAGCCTCCCTGAAATGGGAGGGGGCCTGTCCAGGACTGGTTCCTGCCATTCATGACCCTGAGCTGGAATAAGTGGGCAAATCATTATCTTACTCGTTACTTTTCTTAAATGTATGTATAGCTCACTTTTTTTTTTTTTGAGATGGAGTCTTGTTCTGTCGCCAGGCTGAAGTGCAATGGCGTGATCTCGGCTCACTGCAACCTCCACCTCCCAGGTTCAAGCATTTCTCCTGCCTCAGACTCCCGACTAGCTGGGACTACAGGCGCGCACCACCACATCCGGCTGATTTTTGTATTTTTAGTAGAGACGGGGTGTCACCATGTTGGCCAGGATGGTCTCGATCTCTTGATCTCATGATCTGCCCACCTCGGCCTCCCAAAGTGCTGGGATTACAGGGTGTGAGCCACTGCGCCTAGCCGTAGCTCACGTTTATTTCAATGTTTAATAGTAGAAGGGTTTGGGTCTTCATTTAGAAGTTTGGCGATGCTTTTGGGACCAGAAATATGCTGTAGGAGCTTAACTATTATTTATATCAATTAGTCTATGGGAAAATTGGTTTCGTTATATGTTGTTTTGATTCAAGTTCAAGTTATCAAGGGCCTATCAATGATGCTGCAAAGACTTACTGTACCAGGCGTGTACCAAACTCTGGTTACATATTTGTGAGTTGAACAGAGAGGATGATAGATCTTAAAGCTACAGGTGGTTTTAGATTCTCACTGAGTCCACCCCTCTGGTTTACAGTGATTTGTGTGTCAGAGTTAGTTCATTCATTCCCCAATGTGTGGTATTTGGGCTGCCAGAATTTCACGAGTAGACATGACACTCATAGTGTGTCTGTGCATCTTGGAGTTGTCTGATTTCCTTAGAATAATGTTTCTGGGCCAGGAGCAGTGGCTCATGCCTGTAATCCCAGCACTTTGGGGGGCGGAGGTGGGCAGATCATTTGAGGTTGGGAGTTCGAGACCAGCCTGGTCAACATAGAGAAACCCCATCTCTACTAAAAATACAAAATTAGTTGGGCGTGGTGGTGCATGCCTGTAATCCCAGCTATTCAGGAGACTGAGGCAGGAGAATTGCTTGAACCCAGGAGGCAGAGGTTGCGGTGAGCCGAGATCGTGCCATTGTACTCCAGCCTGGGCAACAAGAGCAAATCTCCATTTCAAAAAAGAAAAAATCTGTTTCTGTGCAGGTATACTATTTCATGCAGTATGTTTTGACTTGTCCTGGCTGGACATTTCTTTTCCCCTTATATTTTCATGATTGTACATTTAAAATTGTGTCTATGGCCGGGTATGGTGGCGCATGCCTGTAATCCCAGCTACTCGGGAGGCTGAGGCAGGAGAATCACTTGAACCTGGGAGGTGGAGGTTGCAGTGAGCTGAGATCGCACCACTGCACTCTAGCCTGGGCAACAAGAGTGAAACTCCATGTAAAAAAAAGAAAAATAGTGTCTACAACAAAAAAGATGTTCTTTCTCAAGCTCATTCATCCCTGTCAGCACCACCTATGATAAGCTCAAAAATTCATCCCAGCTCTGTTTAACGGCAAAGTCCCTCAGGCCATTTCTCGGTTCTCCCAAGGAGAAATGTGCTCGACACCGTCCCAAGAGGAGGCGATTTCAAAGGATGGCCCAAGTTTTTCACATGCCATTCAGACAGGTGTCAGGTACACCTCTAGAAAAACTCCTCAGAGACCTCTGAGAGGGCTGGGGGAGGGATGATAACTGTCCTGCAGACCCTGGCAGGCATTTTACTCACATTCACTAGTTCAGTCCTCAAAACCCTTGGGAGAGATGATCTTATAGCCCTACCAAGGGGAAATCTGAGACTCGGTGTGAAGCAGCCAGTTGCACCTGGTTGTAAAGCTCCCCCCTGGAAAGTGGTGGGACTGAAATGGACCCGTTCCCTCTGGGTGCCAGGTCTTGGCTGTCAGGCTCTTTAGACATACGTTCCAGACTAGAGTCGCTTTCACTTGGAGAGAGACTGCAAGAGCCTTGCTTCCTAAGAGAGCTTTTCCTCTTGGGGTTTGACTAACATGGTGACAGATTTTGAAACCTGTTTTAGAAGTTCTGAGATGCTTGAAAAATCCAGCATTTGCTGGGCATGGTAGTTCATGCCTGTAATCCCAGCACTTTGGGAGGCCGAGGCAGGTGGATCACCTGAGACTAGGAGTTTCAGACCAGCCCGGTCCACATGGCAAAACCTTGTCTCTACTAAAAATACAAAAATTAGCTGGGCATGATGGCACATGTGATCCCAGCTACTCAGGAGGGTGAGGCTGGAGGAGCACTTGAGCCCAAGAAGTGGAGGTTGGAGTGAGCCGAGATCCCATCACTGTGCTCCAGCCTGAGTGACAGAGTGAGACCCTGTCTCAAAAAAAAAAGAAAGACTAGGAGGCCGAGGCAGGTGGATCACTTGAGATCAGGAGTTTCTCAATAGCTTGGCCAACGTGGTGAAACTGCATCTACTAAAAACGCAAAAATTAGTTGGGCATGGTGGCGCGTGCCTATAATCCCAGCCACCTGGGAGGCTGAGGCAGGAGAATCGCTTGTATCTATGAGGTGGAGATTGCAGTGAGCCGAGATTGCGCCTCTGCACTGCTGCCTGGGCGACAGAGTGAGACTCCATCTCAAAAAAAAAAAAGAAAAAAAAGAAAAAGAAAAATCCAGCTTTTTTTTTTTTTAAACTAAACCTAGGCAAGATGAAAATCTAGCAAATCTAGCATATAAGTTTTCAAATAGTGGTGGGTAGCCCTTCTCCTTCCCACCATCATGAGTTTGCAAATATGTAGGAGAGAGTGGTTTTTTTTTTTTTTGCTTTTTGTTTTTGTTTGTTTTTGAGATGGAGTTTTGCTCTTGTTGCCCAGGCTGGAGTGCCATGGCGCAATCTCTGTTCACTGTAACCTCCGCCTCCCAGGTTCAAGCAATTCTCCTGCCTCAGCCTCCCGAGTCACTGGGATTACAGGCATGCACCACCATGCCTGGCTAATTTTGTATTTTTAGTAGAGATGGGGTTTCTCTATTCAGGCTGGTCTTGAACTCCTGACCTCAGGTGATCTGCCCACCTGGGCCTCCCAAAGTGCTGGGATTACAGGTGTGAGCCACCGCGCCCGGCTGGGTTTTTTTGACTGTCAAAATTAGTAGAGGTGGACTACTGGCATTTATTCCCCAGGTTGGGGGCAGGAATGCTAAGTGTCCTGCAATGCCCAGGGGCAGTCCCGCTCAGTAAAAAGTCACCACTGCAAAACACCAGCAGCTCTCTGTATAGAAATGCTGGTAGCCTGAGAACACCACCTTTCTGGTAGCCCTGGTTATGAACATCATCATAATGAAGGAATCTTAAACCAAAATGAATGGATCCAAGTATTTTGGAGACTGCAACTTATATAATTGAGGTGGGTGTAGGGGAAGGTTCTATAAGAAAAAGAACATAGAAACATCTTACTTTTGCAATTTTTATACAATCATGACCATGTAAAAAAAACGGCTAGGGGTCCTTCCCAGAGACCCCCCCCTTGTAATAAGGGGCCCTGAAAGTTAAGCTTTCATAGCTTCTCAGTATGGGCGCTTCTGACGATAAATTTCCTCTGTGGTTTTATTGGGCCTCCAAGGTTTCGGTTTTCTCTTTTTAAGCACTTTCCAGATAGTATTTCATTTCAGTTTTAATTTCTTCTTTGATCTAGAGGTTATCTGGAAGTCTCAACTATTTGAGACTATTTTGGTCAACTTTATTCTTTGATTTTTGTGGGTTGTGATCCAAGAACGTGGTTTTCAAAAATTATTCCCTTTTTTGAGTCAGATGTGCCGCAAGGTCACATATTAGTCCCTTTTTGTGGTCAAGTACATGATTACTATTTTGTAAGTGCTCTGTGCACATGCAAACTAATGTATATTGTCTATTTGAGGGATGTGAGCTTTATGTCATAACTATTAAATGTACCTTCTCTGGGAATCCTGGCAGGAATGAAATATATTGAAACCTTCCTGTATAGCTGTATCTTTTTTTTTTTTTGAGACTGAGTTTTGCTCTTGTTGCCCAGGCTGGAGTGCAATGGCCCGATCTAGGCTCACCACAATCTCTACCTCCCAGGTTCAAGCGATTCTCCTGCCTCAGCCTCCCCAGTAGCTGGGAGTACAGGCGCCTGCCACCACACCCAGCTAATTTTTTTTTTTTTTTTTTTTGTATTTTTAGTACAGACAGGGTTTCACCATGTTGGCCAAGCTGGTCTCAAACTCCTGACCTCAGGTGATCCACCTGCCTTGGCCTCCTACAGTGTTGGGATTACGGGCGTGAGCCACTGCACCCAGCCTAGCTTGTATCTTTAATCAAGAAATCCTTGCGTTTTAATAATTTTCACTTTATCTTGTTAGTTGCTTTGTTACTAGGTGTCTATGGGTTTATGACTATTAGATCTCTTTTATAAATTGTGCTTTTTATCATTATAATGCAGTTCTTTATCCCTGCTTAATGTTTTCAACCTTAAATTCTACTTTGTCCAAGTTTAATAATCCCACCCTTTTCTTCTTTCTTTTTGCCTTCTCTCTTTCTTATTTGCCTGCTGTCATTTTTTGCCCCTCTCTTGGGCTTTAGGAACCTTTCTTTTTGAGTTAGTTTTAAGTGGTTTCTGGTCAACAGCCTGGTGCTGGGTTTTTTGTTTTCTTTTTACCAAAAATTCAGAGGCTGTCTTATAACTGGAGCCTTCAGTTCATGCCGACTTAATGTAACAGCTGCAAAACTTGATTTTGTTCATTTCATTTTTAAAGATTTTCTATGGCTGCTGCTTCTTTTCCTTTCCTTATTGTTGCTGATGTGAGCGTGTTGCTCTTTGTTTCCTGGTTCATTGGGAAGTTCTGCTGCTCAGGTCACAAAGGAGCAATTTGTTAATTGCTGCTTTCTCCGCCTCAGTATTTAGAAGCCAATTATTTCCTGCAAGGTGCTCTATTTCACCACTGTCTTCTCTCCTTCCCCCCATAAGATGAGAAATATATAATATATCTGTTGTCACTCTTTTCCCTGTCATTTCCCCCAAAATGAGAGCTTCGAAAGGCTTTCACATGCCCCCTCTGGTCCCTTTTGCAAACTCTTAGATTTTGCTGACAGGGCCTAGTACTTTCTACTCCAGATGGTTATCAGAACGCCCCTCGCAGCACTTAGCTTTACGTGACGCATTCTGGGCCGTCTGTCCTGCATATAGGGTGGTGGACGGTACCCGGATTGCAGGGTCCACTGTGCACCACTATTTTTCTCCTCTTTGTCACCCCCCGTCTTGAGGTGGTAGGTCTGGTTCATTCGAGTGTGTGTGATATGTTCTCAAAATCTTTGCCCAGCCGCAAGTATTTCCTTTCACTTGGGAGTGAATGGCAGCTTGGCTGGTTGCACGACTCTTGGGTCGCCGTTCTTTTCTCTCAGGCATCTGAAGCTGTTTTCCCACAGCCTCCCTGGCCCCAGGGTTGCAGGTGAGAAGCCCAGGCCTTTTTTTTGTTTGTTTGTTTATGGGAGAGTCATTTGTTTTTTCTGGTTGGAAGCTTTTAAGATCCTCCCCTTGACCTTGGAGTTTAGAAATTCTCCCAGAATATGCCTAGGCACAGGTTTTTGTTCTTCAACCTTACCTAGAACTTGGGGGTGCCTTTTGTTCTGCAGACTCAGGCCTGTCTTTAGAAAAATGTCTTTTGGTTTTTGTTTAATGATTGTCTCTCCTGCTTTTGATGTTTTTGTGATTTGCTCTTGAGTCTCCTGGATCTGTCTTCTGAGTCTCCTGCCTTTTCCCTTGTAGTTAGTTCGTTCCTTCCTCCCTTCCTCCCTTCCTCTCTCTCTCTCTCTCTTTTTCTCTCTTTCTCTCTTTCTTTCTTTTTTCGAGATGGAGTCTCGCTCTGTGGCCCAGGCTGGAGGGCAGTGGTACAATCTTGGCTCACTGCAACCTCCCCCTCCCGGGTTCAAGCGATTTTCCGGCCTCAGCCTCATGAATAGCTGGGATTACAGGTGCGCGCCACCACACCCGGCTAATTTTTGTGTTTTTAGTAGAGTCGGGGTTTTGTGTTTTTAGTAGAGACGGCGTTTCACCATGTTGGTCGGGCCGGTCTTGAACTCTGCTGCTCTGATCCAATTTGATAATTGCCACTTTGACCTCGTGATCCGCCCATCTCGGCCTCCCAAAGTGCTGGGATTACAGGCGAGAGCCACCGCACCCGGCCTCCCTTGTAGTTTCTATCTCTTGGTCAGTCACGATTTTCAGTCCCTGTTTTTTCAGTATCTTCCTTGAGATGCAAGTTTATTGACCGTTTTAAGCTGTCGCGTTTCCTCTGGTGGCTCTGTTTCATCAGTGGCCTGCTCCAGTGGTTCTGTTGATTCTTCTCGGACTGCCAGACCCCCTCATGCGTGCTGCTGTTTTCTTTTCTGCCCCACCCTCTCTTGCATGGCAGTGGCTCTTGGAGTAGTGAAAGGGGCAGTGGCTTTGGCTCCCAAGGGCTGGTGGTGTGACAGCCAGCCTTTTTCTTCCCTGCTTCATCCTGCTGGTTCAATATCGGAGGTGGTGAAGCTTCAACTCATCGGTGAAGCTTCAACTCATCGGTGTAGCTTTCTTATGGGGACCAGAGGAAAGCTGGGGGGTAGGCTTGTCCCGGGTTGCACCCTGACCTCCATGCAGAAATGGTCATCAGGCTGTGAAGTAATTGTACACGGCTCAAGAAACATTGTATGGGGCCCAGCACGGTGGCTCACACCTGTAATCCCAGCACTTTGGGAGGCCAAAGCGGGTGGATCACTTGAGGTCATGAGTTCAAGACCAGCCTGGCCAACATGGTGAAACCCCATCTCTGCTAAAAATACAAAAGCTAGCCGCACGTGGTGGCAGGCACCTGTAATCTCAGCTACTGGGGAGGCTGAGGCAGGAGAATCACTTGAACCGAGGAGGTAGAGGTTGCAGTGAGCCAAGATCACACCACTGGACTCTAGCCTGGGGGACAAGAGCGAGACTGTCTCAAAAAGGAAAAAAAAAAAAAAAAAGAAAAAAAAAGCAAAGAAGCATTGTATGGTATCATATATTCTTCTTGCTTTTGCCAAACCTCATAAAAACAGGTGTATCATATTATTTTCCCTCAACTGTATCCCAAGCATTGAAGACAGTCCTTGCCACATAGTAGGTGCTTATTAAATATTGTTTGAAGGAGTAAGAAGGTGGATGTATGAAGCATGATGGAAGCCCTTGAAGAGATAGAAGGTACTCAACTAGGAAAAGTCTTGTTCTGTGGTGGGAGGGCAGGGGGTATGCTAAGCATGGCACCAAGAGGTCCCCAGCCCTGTTCACAAAACACATGAGTTTGGATTGATGCGTATTTCATTAGCCAAAAATAAAAAAGTCATGTAGAAATCAAGGTGGCCACACAGGGATAGGAACAGACGTGGCTGTTCTCAAAGCTGCACCTGCTGTCTCCAGAGCTGCGGTGTGGAGGGGATGTCGGGGGACTGTGCCTGTCAACTGCACTGGTGCCATCTGCATGGGTGAGGGGCTCTTGTGGGGTCCAAGAAGCACATTATGAATGCTGCGGGGCTTATGTTACCTTCAGGAAGAAGGTAACTGCCTGTGTCTTTAATGCAGTGTAAGGCTCTAGGTTCTTCTTGGTTCTCATTCAAGCCAGACTGGCTGGAAACAGAATCTTCTTGGGGTGGGGTAGGGCGGGGGTTGAACCAGAATTAGTGCCCAGGGGTCTCTGAACACCACTGTGTTCAGCGTCTGTCTCCCAGCATCCCAGAAGGTTCATCCATCTCCCCAGCGGAGGGGTACCGGGACTTGCACCCACCCTGGGCGGGAAGTGACTTAGTAGAGAGGAAGTGTGACGTGCGCATGGGGGCCTCTTATTCCCTTCTGTTCTTACGCTGTTTATTTCTCAATTTTATTAAAGCCGTCACTGTCTCAGATCCTGTTATCATAGCCCAATAAGTGGAAGGAGAATAAAGATAGGGGTGCTTTTTCACTGCCGTCTTGAGAAAGAGGAGACGCGAGTTCCGTGGGCATCTGTGGTTCCCATGAAATGTAGCTCAGGCGTTGATGTCAGCCCTGGCCTCAGACCCTGTCCTACCAGGAAGAAAGGAAGAACTGCTATTTCGGGCAGCTGCCAACTCCTCTCGCCACCTGCTGGGGCTCCAGGCAACATGCTCTCATTTTGAAAGGCTAAAAGTCACAGCTTTGTCCTGCTAATACAAAGCGTCCCTTTCTGCCCTTCCCAGGGCTGTAGAAGAGAGAGAAAAAAAAAAGAAAAAGAAATAAACTTCACACACATCTCAGACCGCAGAACATTTCTTCCGCCCGAAGGGCTGCGAATTTAATAAGGTCAATCCAAACCAAAATTACAGAGTATTTTGGGTAAAATTGTGTCTATGACTGGCTAATCTAAAGAAATGCTTTGAGGGCCGGGCGCGATGGCTCAAGCCTGTAATCCCAGCACTTTGGGAGGCCGAGACGAGCGGATCACGAGGTCAGGAGATCGAGACCATCCTGGCTAACACGGTGAAACCCCGTCTCTACTAAAAAATACAAAAAAACTAGCCGGGCGAGGTGGCGGGCGCCTGTAGTCCCAGCTACTCGGGAGGCTGAGGCAGGAGAATGGCGTGAACTCGGGAGGCGGAGCTTGCAGTGAGCTGAGATCCAGCCACTACTCCAGCCTGGGCGACAGAGCAAGACTCCGTCTCAAAAAAAAAAAAAAGAAATGCTTTGAGAAAAAGAAAAAAAAAAAAATATATATATATATATATAACATTCTCTATGAAAAACCTGGAAAGTCAAATCCTTGAGATGCTTTCTAACTCCTTTCGGAGATAATGGGCATTCTGCTTCTTCCCACTCCCACCATTTCTCCAGGGGTGCTTGGTGGATGCGCACCTTGCCTCCCCTGCATTCCTGCAGCATTCACTCCCCTGCACCTCGTTCCTTTGCCCTTCCTGAGCTCTCACCCGCGCACCTGACAATCCCTGGCCCCTCTCTGTGTCACACATCGTGTTGGTTGTGCCGCTAACAGGGGGGCTTTTTATGGCAGCAGTTCTGCTCCCTTTTGGAGCTTCTCTGTTTCATAGTTCGTTCAGGCTGTTAGAACGGAATACCACGCCCGGGCAGCTTATCCACAACAGACATTTCTTCCCCACAGTCCTGCAGGCTGGAAGTCTGAGATCAGGGTGCCGGCATGATGGGGCTCTGGAGAGGTTCTTCCGGGCTGCAAACAGCTTCATGTGTCCGCACATGGCAGAAAGAGAGCTGACTAGCTCTTTAGCCAGAAGGGCGCTAATCCCATTCACGAGGGCTCCACCCTCACGACCTAAGTACCACCTTATAATACCATCATCTTGGGGACTAGAGCTTCAATGTATGAATCTCAGGGGACACAAACCTTCAGTCCACAGCACCCTCAAACACTATGATGAAGTGGCACAGTGAAGTGGCCACCCGTGGGGCAGGCTTCAGAGGTCACCTTGCAACGTTTCTCCAAATGTATGTGACTGTCCTTGTGCCATGTGGACTGTGTGTTTCAGTTGTGCCAGGTGAATTTTGTGTGTTTCAGCTGAAGATTTCTTTCTCAGTGATTGCAGGCATCGTGTAAAACAAGGATTTTTTTTTTTTTTCTTGAGACGGAGTCTTGCTCTGTCACCCAGGCTGGAGTGCAATGGCACGATCTCCACTCACTGCAACCTCCGCCTCCCGGGTTCACGCCATTCTCCTGCCTCAGCCTCCCGAGTAGCTGGGACTATAGGCGCCTGCCACCACGCCCGGCTAATTTTTTTGTATTTTTTAGTAGAGACAGGGTTTCACCGTGTTAGCCAGGATGGTCTCGATCTCCTGACCTCGTGATCCACCCACATCGGCCTCCCAAAGTGCTGGGATTACAGGCGTGAGCCACCGCGCCCAGCCAAAACAAGGCATTTTAATGGTACAGTGACTGATGACTGAGAATTTCTTTCCTTTTTTTTTTTTTTTTTTTGAGACAGTCTTGCTCTGTCACCCAGGCTGCAGTGCAGTGACATGATCTCAGCTCACTGCCACCTCCACCTCCTGGGTTCAAGCGATTCTCCTGCCTCAGCCTCCTGAATAGCTGGGATTACAGGCATGTGCCACCATGCCAGGCAAATTTTTGTATTTTAGTAGAGACAGGGTTTCACCATGTTGGTCAGGCTGGTCTCAAACTCCTGACTTTGTGACCCACCTGCCTCAGCCTCCCAAGGCTGAGAATTTCTTTTTTTTTTTTTTTTTTTTTTTGAGACGGAGTCTCGCTCTGTCGCCCAGGCTGGAGTGGCTGAGAATTTCTTAAGCAAAAATATATAACCTTGGTTGTACATGTTCCTTTTAGAAATGTTGAGATATAGGAAACAAGAAAAAAAAAATCCATCACAAACAGCACTGCCATGGCCCTATCCACACCTTGTTTTTGGCATCTATTTCTCTATTCTTATTTGTATGTTTTCACATGCATGCATAATACGTGCACGTCTATATATTTTTACAAGTTGTATAGGTTAGTGCAAAAGTAATTGCGGTTTTTGCCCTTTTTTTTAAATACAATTTTTTTTTTCTTTTTTAGCCCGGGGTAGGAGATCAATTTCTTGCATTTGAAAAATACAAGGACCTAATATGACCTAGAAAAGCAGAATTTTGCTGGGCATTCCATTTCATGGGAATATTTAAAGATGGATGAAACTCATGTTCATTCTTAGGGCTAGATGCCCGTGAGACTGAGCATTGCCAGGTGTCTGTGCTGCCCAGCATGTAGATACCTTTTTTGGCACTGGCTTACCCTGTGGCTTCAAACGTGTAAGTGGATATTGAGGAAGAGTGGGTGAAACCATGGCTGTTCCCCAAAGGCGGGAACCCTTTGTGGCTTCTTCACTGCTGTGTCTCCAGTGCCCAGCACAGCGCCCCCCACATCAGCGGTGCTCAGTGAACGTTAGATGACTGGCATTTAGCTGTAGGGTGGCTTGTACACTGACAGTCTTTCTGTCTCTTTCAGGAGGGCTGGAGCCCAGGCGTTTGGTGCGGGGCGTGAAAGGCAGAAGCATTAGCATGAAGGCACCTACCGCTTCCCGAGCCAAGCAGGGACCGTTCAAGACCATGCCTCTGCGGTGGTCCTTTGGATCCAAGGAGAAACCACCAGGTGCCTCTGTCGAGTTGGTGGAGTACTTGGAATCCAGACGAAGACCTCGGTCCACGAGCCAGTCCATTGTGTCGCTGTTGACGGGCACTGCGGGTGAGGATGAGAAGTCAGCATCGCCGAGGTCCAACCTCGCCCTTCCTGCTAACAGTGAAGATGGTGGGCGGGCCATCGAAAGAGGTCCAGCCGGGGTGCCCTGTCCCTCGGCTCAACCCAACCACTGTCTGGCCCCTGGAAACTCAGATGGTCCAAACACAGCAAGGAAACTCAAAGAAAATGCAGGGCAGGACATCAAGCTTCCCAGAAAGTTTGACCTGCCTCTCACTGTGATGCCTTCAGTGGAGCATGAGAAACCAGCTCGACCGGAGGGCCAGAAGGCCATGAACTGGAAGGAGAGCTTCCAGATGGGAAGCAAGAGTAGCCCCCCCTCCCCCTATGTGGGATTCTCTGGAAACAGCAAAGACAGTCGCCGAGGCACCTCTGAGCTAGACAGACCCTTGCAGGGGACACTCACCCTTCTGAGGTCCGTGTTTCGGAAGAAGGAGAACAGGAGGAATGAGAGGGCAGAGGTCTCTCCACAAGTGCCCCCCGTCTCCCTGGTGAGTGGCAGGCTGAGTCCTGCCATGGACGGGCAGGTTCCAGGCTCACCTCCTGCCCTCAGGATCCCAGAGGGCCTGGCCAGGGGCCTGGGCAGCCGGCTTGAGAGGGATGTGTGGTCAGCTCCTAGTTCTCTCCGCCTCCCTCGTAAAGCCAGCAGGGCCCCGAGAGGTAGTGCACTGGGCATGTCACAAAGGACTGTTCCAGGGGAGCAGGCTTCTTATGGCACATTTCAGAGGGTCAAATACCACACTCTTTCTTTAGGTCGAAAGAAAACCTTACCTGAGTCCAGCTTTTGATGGAGCGTTATCAGTATTGTGTGACGCTGGCGTTCTTGGGACTTTGCCAAGCAACTGTAGGCAGCTTGTGTTGAAAGTGGGTTTCCAGGAAGCCAGTTGTCTTGTAATCCCTTAAAATTTTTTTTTTTGTGTGTGTGTGTCCAGGGGGTCTCCATATCTAGACTTCTAACACCCAAGGCCCACATAACCCAAGGTCCAAAACCTTCCTGTATCATTGGGTGCTTTGCTACAGTCTGGCCACTAGAGGATGCTATTGGGTCAGTATTACCAGTTTCAGGGCAAGAACTGATATTTACTAAAGAGCTTTGGATATGGGCAAACAAAGTGAGCCTGGTTAATAAGAATCTTCAGTGTCATGTCAAATACTGTCATTGGCTTTTCCTTTTTCTTTCTTTCTTTTTTTTTAAACATGGTGGACTTAAATAAAAATATTTTATTTTTAATGCTTTTCTGGGATAAGCATTAAAGATACCAAAAAAAGAGAAAAAAACAAAAGAATGATAGTGATGGTAAGCCAAGATTCTAGCAGAGAGAGATGGGAGATAAATGGCTGAGAGTTCAGGTGAATATTTAATATATTACAAATTGTATTAAAGTTTTTCAAGGTATTTTAAAAATAACTATTTTGATACTAGAAAAAAATGTTCATTTTTTTAATTTAAATATGAGATCTATGTACAATTTTAATAAAATCCTGTCCATGAAACACACATGGCTGTCTGAATTATTCAGGTTTGATAAATGACCTTGTTTCATTCCTGCTGAGTAAACTTGGTTCGTTGCTTGCTATTGCTATCAGAAAGTAGTTACTTGAATTCTTTCTAAAATCTAAAAGTGCTTTTCGTTCCAATGCCTTGCTGTTTTCTAAAGAAGCGGAAGCCTCCTCAGGCCTCTCTCTGGAGGGCTTGTACTTGAAAAGACGTGAGTTCCACATCTGCCTGACAGATAATTCGTGGACTGTCCCATTTCCTAAAGGTCTGCACACTCTTCAGTAGCGACTCTTTTCTTTTTTTTTTTGAGATGGAGTCTCGCTCTGTCGCCCAGGCTGGAGTGCAGTGGCCGGATCTCAGCTCACTGCAAGCTCCGCCTCCCGGGTTTACGCCATTCTCCTGCCTCAGCCTCCCGGGTAGCTGGGACTACAGGCGCCCGCCACCTCGCCCGGCTAGTTTTTTGTGTTTTTTTAGTAGAGACGGGGTTTCACCGTGTTAGCCAGGATGCTCTCGACAGTAGCGACTCTTACAAATATCCTATCATTTCTGACTTAGAAGCTGCTAAGCCTGACCCCAGGCCTGGGGCTCAACAGTTGAGGTCACCTGTACTTAAACAGTCCTTTTTCTGCAAATACTTCCTTTTTTGACGGGAAACACTTGTTCAAGACACTTGATCCCAAGAATAAAGTCTTCCCTCATACATACAGCATGACTCATTGACATGTCTCTGCTACATTTTTTTTCTCCTTAAGAAGGAAGAATGGGCTGGGTGTGGTGGCTCATGCCTGTAATCCCAGCACTTTGGGAGGCTGAGGAGGGCAGACCACCTGAGGTCAGGAGTTCGAGACCAGCCTGGCCAACATGGTGAAACCCTGTCTCTACTAAAAATAACAAAAAATAGCTGGGCATGGTGGCGTGCACCTGTAATCTCAGCTACTCGGGAGGCTAAGGCAGCAGGATTGCTTGAACCCAGGAGGTGGAGGTTGCAGCAAGCCAAGATCATGCCATTGCATTCCAGCCTGGGCGACAGACTGAGACTCCATCTCAAAAAGAAAACCACAAAAACCAAAAAACCAGAAAAACAAGGAAGAATGGAGTCCATTTTTTTTACCCCAGAGAAAAAGACAACTTACCTTTGATCAAAGCAACAGTTAGAAGGTAGAACTGAGATAGTAGAGAAACCAAGAAGATCCAGCCACTTGACCCCAGAGGGCAATATGGACACCAGTAAACCTGTGTGTTTGCATTGCAAAAGAAGTCCATGTTCTCTTCAAGTCTTACACCAATGTACACTTAGGCACTGTGGAAGACATGGTTGTCCAAGTCCTCTTGGGTGAACAGGAGTCTAGGAGTCTTCCTGCTTTATCTGGTTCTTTCTCTTCTGTTGACTCTCAGAGCAATTTGTCACATTCAGTTTCCATGCTCTTCCTAAGCTCAGTCTCACTTTCTTCCTCCTCCAAGAGATTGGATTGGAACGCAGAGATGCACCTCCCTGGCTTCTCTCTGCTAAGGACTCAGCCTTTAGAATAGTCTTGGTTTGTTGGGATATCATGAGAGGGTCCCAGGCCTTAGAAGAAATGTAACACATTTACTCTAGGCTCTGAACCGTGGAGGTTCAGGAAGAGGTAATTACACTTGACCCCTGATAGATATCTATCCATCTGGGGTCTGCAACAAGGATGCCTGAGGCACCCTTGCATCCCCTTCCCTGAGGTCACTTCTCCCTCTAGAAGGACCCGGTAGGAGGCTGTGAGAACAGAGCATGGGAAATGGTCGAGTCCAATTTCTGCCTGGATTGGAGGCAATAGGGTCATGGTTCCAACCTTGGCCATGCATCTGATGACAGGCTGCAGGCTTCTGGTCAAGTGATCCTTGAGGAGAAAGCATGGGAGAACCATTGGATGCTTTTTTCCTATCACAAAGATCCTCTTGGGGATTTCCAGCTAGGAGTTAGAGAAAAGTTGAAAGCCATTGAGCCAGAGAGGAGCATAGCCAGAAATGGAGCTAGCTCAGGATGGCCAAAGGGGCCTCCCATTCTTCCTCCGGAAGCTCAGATCCTCACCTGAGTCTGTTCCTGCTGTCTGAGGCTTGGTTGCCAGGTCCGACCTGCAGACCCTGGCCAAATGATGTATGAAGGAAGGCACTCAGACACAGATATCCACTGAAAGAGCAGGCTAGGGGACCGGGCCACTTACAGACCCCAAGGAGGGTGCTGTGAAGTGTCAGCAGCCACGGCCTCGACAAGCTGGCCCTGTGGGCATTTGTTCAGCACAGATTTAATGACAAAGGCTTTGAGTCAACACACTTGTGGGTAATCAGCATGGTCACCCTCCCCAGAGAGAGCAGTCCTGCGTGGATGATTAAAGGCCAGGTTCCTTGTGACAGAAAACCAAACACCGCATATTCTCACTCATAAGTGGGAGTTGAACAATGAGAACACATGGGCACAGGGAGGGGAACGTCACACACTGGGACCTGTTGTAGGGTGGGGATTGGGAGAGGGATAGTGTTAGGAGAAATACCTAATGTAAATGACGAGTTGATGGGTGCAGCAAACCAACGTGGCACATGTACACCTATGTAACAAACCTACACATTGTGCACATGTACCCTAGAACTTAAAGTATAATAATAACATTTTTAAAAGGCCAGGTTCCAAGGCCTAAGTAAACGAACTTATCTAGATCAGTTTCTTTACATCCCCTTATTATCTAACCTAAGCTTTCAGGCAACGAATAAGAGAACCTGGTCGCCTTCAGCCAAATCCTTTTTCGAAGCTTTGTAAAACCTCTTGGCCTTCCAAGAAGCTTTGCATCTTTCTACAATTTTCCCCATCACCCTGACCAATCTCCTACACTTGGTCACTGGTCTGATGGTCACAGCCCATTCCTGACTCCTAAAGTGTCTCCCAGGTTTGAGGCCCGCCTCCTTAATCCTCCACTCCTGCTCTTTTCCACTAGTGGAAGGAAGGTCTTGCAAGTCCAGAATCTTGGGCTAGGCAGTCATACAGGTAGTGCCAAAAGCTCCAAGGGCCCACAGGATCAAAGAAGAAAGCCAGGAAGTCTAGAGGAGGAGAGGCCATAGCCCATAGGAGTCATATAATTACAGTTCTAGCTACATCTCATCAGTAGGATGTCACCTGCAGTGAGGCACCACCAGCATGATGTCCTGAGGAATGGTGAGCTAATCAAGCACGTGCTGACTTGATTTCATCCTAGAGCTGCAGTGATCACAGTTAATAATTACCGCTGAGGAGCACTGATATAGTACTTAACTGTGGGCAAGACACTCTTCTAAGTACTTTATGATATTAACTCATTTAATACATGATAAACTTTTGAGGCAGGTACTGGAAAAACAGCCAGTTCAACCAGCATACTCTAGATACAAGTTCTTTTCATAAGTATCTTTGAAATAAGTATCTTTGAAGTATATTTTTCCAGCCTGTGACTTGTTTCATAAGTATCTTTGAAATATATTTTCCCAGCCTGTGACTTGCTTTCTTATTATCTTAATACAGTTTTTTGGAGAGCAAAGTTTTTGAGTTTGAAACAGTCCAATTTATCAATATTTTTTGGTAGTTTGTATCTTTCAAGGAATTTGCAAATTTTGTCTAAGCTGTTCAATTTACTGGAACAAAAAATCCCAATATTATTCTGTGGGAATCTGTCTAATCTGTAGTAATGTTACCTCTCTCATCCTGGATATTGGGAATTTGGGTCTTCTCTCTTTTTTGCCTGATTACTCTGGCTAGAAATTTATCAATTTAAAAAAATCTTTTCAAGAACCAGCATTTGGTTTCTTTGATATTTGTGTGTGTGTGTGTGTGTGTGTGTGTGTGATTTCTATCTCATTTCTGAGATTGCTGTTTTTATGTCTATTACATCCTTTCTCCTAATTAATTTGGATTTAATTTACTTTTTCTATTTTTTTTTAGTGAATACTGATGTAATTGATCTGAGATCCCTTTTCTTTTTTCTTTTTTTTTTTTTTTTTTGAGACAGAGTTTTGCTCTTATTGCTCAGGCTGGAGTGCAGGCTCACTGCAACTTCTACCTCCTGGGTTCAAGTGATTCTCCTGCCTTAGCCTCCTATGTAGCTGGAATTGCAGGCACTTGCCACCAAGCCTGGCTATTTTTTGTTTTGTTTTGTTTTTGTTTTTGTTTTAATAGAGATGGAGTTTCACCATGTTGGCCAGGCCGGTCTTGGAACTCCTGACCTCAGGTGATCCATCCACTTTGGCCTCCCAAAGTGTTGGGATTACAGGCGTGAGCCACTGCGCCCAGCCCTTTTCTTCTCTAATATAGACATTTAGTGTTATACATTTCCCTGATTCTCCAAATTCCATGTTGTATTTTCATTTCCATTCAGTTCAAAGTACCCTCTGATTTCCCTTTTGATTTCTCTTTTGACCCATAGGCTATTCAGAAGTATGTTTTTAGCCTGAGGGCCAGAAGTGGTGACTCCATATTCCTCTCTGGTGGTGGAAATGTGAGATTCGAATGTTGTGTATGACGACGTGCCCACCCTGTGGAAATGCTGGTCTTCATCGGAAGACAGCGAGGTGGAGCTGCAGAGAGAAGAGGAGGGAGACACACTGGAAGTATTATTCTCTTAGTCCGTATAGTTCCCACCTGTGCTGACATTTCTTCATCTTCACCCATCTTATCCTTTTCTTCTTCTCTTCTGATGTTCTCTTTGCTTTGCTCATTTATCTAGGCCCCTCCATTTAGTCCATTTTCTGGATGAAGAACCCCAGTTAGTGACAGAATACTGAAAAAAAAAAAGATCAAATTTTAAGAACATGTCCCCTACCCCCTTTTTTCTTTTTTCTTTCTTTTTTTTTGAGATAGAGTCTCACTCTGTGGCCCAGGCTGGAGTGCAGCGGCGCGATCTCAGCTCACTGCAACCTCTGCCTCCCAGGTTCAAGTGATTCTTCTGCCTCAGCTTCCCGAATAACTGGGACTACAGATGCCCACCACCACGCCCGGGTAATTTTTTGTATTTTTAGTAGAGACGGGGTTTCACCGTGGTCTCGATCTCCTGACCTCGTGATCCGCCCGCCCGGCCTCCCAAAGTGCTGGGATTACAGGCGTGAGCCAACGCGCCCGGCTGGTCCCCTTTTCAATGAGGTATTTTGGGGTTTGTCTTCAGTAGCGGTGCTTTTCTTTCCTTACGTGGCATGGTGTCTACGAGGGGAGTCGTGGCAGCCATCAACGGTCTTTTAGTAAAAGTCCTAAGTTCCCATCCAGGGTTAGCTATCAGTGATGTGGCCTTATGGCAAGTAAATGGATACTCACGGGCCTTGGTTTGTTCATCAGTAAAATGGCAAACTCTGCAGTGATGAGCTGTGGAGGGCTCATATCAGCTCCTGAGAGCCAGGTGTTAAAGATTCAGCAGCTTCACGCGTCTTGAAATCAGCCACGGCGGAATTATTTACGGCAATAAAATCAGCAAACGTTACAAATTGGGACTCTTTTTTTTTTTTCTTGGAGAGCACAAGACCAGCACACCATTAGAATTAGGATACTGTCATTTGACACCTCACAGCGTTTTTTAGGAACACATCTCTTAAAGCTGAAGAGTTCGCATTTGCAAAGGGATGATGGCAGGTGCTTTGGAATCGGCCACAGGTGGACTCACATCCTGCCCTGCTACTCCCTAGTTTGTGACCTTGACAAGTTCCTTCTTCTGTCTGAGCCAGAGTTTCCTCTACATTGAAGTGACGGTAATACCCATCAAGCAGTGGTGAGGTAGGAAATTAGTTAACAGTGCGAACTGTTAACACTGAATAAATAACTGACTACACTTTGCAAAGAATAAGACACCATTTATTTGGAAAAGATTACAAAGGTATGATCTCGGCCAGGTGTGGTGGCTCACGCGAGTAATCCCAGCACTTTGGGAGGCCAAGGCAGGCAGATCACTTGAGGTCAGGAGTTCGAGACCAGCCTGGACAACATGGGGACACCCCCATCTCTACTAAAAATACAAAAATTAGATGAACATGGTAGCACTCTCCTGTAATCCCTACTCAGGAGGCAGAGGCAGGAGAATTGCTTGAACCTGGGAGGTGGAGGTTGTAGTGAGCCGAGATCGTGCCAGTGCACTCCATCCTGGGCGACAGAGTGAGATTCGGTCTCAAAAAAAAAAAAAAGTTTCCGTGGAACTGTTGCTTTCTTTAGTTCCAGCCTCTATGGGTGGGGATTGACAGATGGCAGGTCTCACTGGTGATCCAGTCATTTCCTTTTTCTGCAAGGCCTCAGAAAGTACTTTAGTATTCCTATTACTAATGTCACCACCACCACTAGTACCACCAACAAACATTTACTACTACATGCCAGGACCTGCTACCAGGGCTCTACATCAATGAACTCATTTATGCTTCAAACATTCCTGTGACACAAATAACACTGGTAGCTCCACTTTGCAGGGGTAGAGGTGGAGACACAGAGAGTTTATATTCTGCATTTGGATCACATTCGACTATTTTTTTCTTTTTTAAGACAGAGTTTCACTCCTGTTGCCCAGGCTGGAGTGCAATGGCGCAATCTTGGCTCACTGCAACCTCCGCCTCCCGGGGTCAAGCAATTCTCCTGCCTCAGCCTCCCAAGTAGCTGGGAGTACAGGTGTGCACCACCATGCCCGGCTAATTTTTTGTATTTAGTAGAGACGGGGTTTCACCATGTTGGTTAGGCTCGTCTCGAACTCCTGACCTCAGGTGATCCACCCGTCTTGGCCTCCCGAAGTGCTGGGATTACAGGCGTGAGCCACCGTGCCCAGCCACATATTTGACTATTTTTGACCTATCAAAATGGCAGTTTCATGGGGTTCAACATAATAACATGATCAGTGTCATCCAATTGGTTGTAGGATGGTCAGAATCTGCTTTCTATGAGGGTAACAGTTTAAGCAAATGACAATAAGGTTCCTTTTTTTTTTTTTTTTTTTTTAAGACGGAGTCTTGCTCTTGTCACCCAGACTGGTGTGCAATGGTGCGATCTTGGCTCACTACAATCTCTGCCTCCCAGGTTCAAGTGATTCTCCTGCCTCAGCCTCCTGAGTAGCTGGGATTACAGGCGCCTGCCACCACGCCTGGCTAATTTTTGTACTTTTAGCAGAGATGGGGTTTCACCACGTTGACCAGGCTGATCTCAAACTCCTGACCTCAGTTGATCCACCCACTTCAAAAAGTCTCCCAAAGTGCTGGGATTACAGGCGTGAGCCACGGTGCCTGGCTGACCATAGAATTCTAATAGATATCATGAAAGATGAAGAGGGCAGGAAAAAAGTGAAGAGCAATGAGTCTCATCATTTATATCATTAAATCTTAATGATAAAAATCGAGATAAAATACAGTTGAATCACAGAATACTATGCAGCCAGAAAAAAAGAATGAAATTATATCCTTTGCAGCAACATGGATGAATCTGGAGACCATTATCCTAAGTGAACTAACTCAGAAGCAGAAAATGAAATATCTCATGTTGTCATTTATAAGTGAGAGCTAAATGATGGATACACATGAATGTAAAGATGAAAATAATAGACACTGGGACTTTAAAAGCAGGGAGGGCATGAGGAGACTGAGGGTTGAAAAATTACCTGTTGGGTACAGTGTTCAGTATTTGGGTGATGGGCACACTAGAAGCCCGGTCCCCACTGTTACACAATATACCCACGTAACAAGCATGCATTTGTACCCCCGAATCTAATCTTTTTATAAAGAGATAAAATACAGTTGAAAACTTAAAATATTGGCCAGTTGCGCTGGCTCACGCCTGTAATCCCAGCACTTTGGGAGGCTAAGGCGGGTGGATCACTTGAGGTCAGGAGTTTGAGACTAGCCTGGCCAAGTGCTGAAACTCTGTCTGTACTAAAAATATAAAAAAAATTAGCCAGGCGTGGTGGTATATGCCTTTAATCCTAGCTACTCACGAGGCTGAGGCGGGAGGATCGCTTGAACCTGGGAGGTGGAGGTTGCAGTGAGCTGAGACCATGACACTGCACTCCAGCCTGGGTAACAGAGTGAGACTTTATATATTAAAAAAAAAAAAAAGGAAGTTTAAAATATTATGATAAATGAATATTATTGAAACACAAGTGATATAAAAATAGAGAAAAACGTAATAATAAGTTGTATGTAAATTTTTAAACTATTTCAGCATGATTTTGCCACAAAAGGGAGCTATCTAGACAAGAGAGGCGAAGTACAAATCTGGCGGCAGAGACAAGTTCCCAACCTCCTGCTCTCCTTACTTCCACGGATGTAGTGATCTTTGAGTTCGGCAATTTTAATGCGTGGCTCTTTGCTTTCAGTTATCTTTCAGAGATCAATCCGTGTATTCAATCTGGCTTCTAGATGGCGGAAATCTGTGAAGTTGTTTCCAGGCTGGAAGGGCCAATTCAATGAACACCTCACTCACCATGCTGTCATAGACATTTCTACCTTCTTTCGTAATTTTTTTTTTTTTTTTTTTTTTGAGATGGAGTCTCGCTCTGTCGCCCAGGCTGAAGTGCAGTGGCGCAATCTCAGCTCACTACAAGCTCTGCCTCCCGGCTTCACGCCATTCTTCTGCCTCAGCCTCCTGAAGAGCTGGGACTGCAGGTGCCCGCCACCACGCCTGGCTAATTTTTTGTATTTTTAGTAGAGATGGGGTTTCACTGTGTTAGCCAGGATGGTCTCGAACTCCTGACCTCGTGATTTGCCCGCCTCGGCCTCCCAAAGTGCTAGGATTATAGGCGTGAGCCACCGCCCCCATCCCAACTGGTTTTTAGTTACATACCACCATACTAAAGTTATTGTTTTGCTACTTGCTTTCTTTCTTAACTTAACATTTTGGAGCTTTTCCCAGATCTCTACAGATCTGCCCTATAGATTCTTTTCAAATGCTGCTTATAACTTCTTAACGCAAATGAACCATAGTTTATCCCCCAATTCAGGAGCATTTAGATTATTAATATTTTGTGACACAGGGTTGCACTCTGCTGCCCAGGCTGGAGTGCAGTGGCATGATCTCGGCTCATTGCAACCTTGACCTCCCAGGCTCAAACAATCCTCCCACCTCAGCCTCCTGAGTAGCCGAGACTACAGGCATGCACCACCATACCTGGCTAATTAAAAAAAATTTTTTTTGTAGGGATTGGTGGGGGGGGTCTCACTTTGTTGCCCAGGCTGGTCTTGAACCCCAGGTCTCAAGGGATCCTCTCGCTTTGGCCTTGTAAAATGCTGGGATTACAGGCATGAGTCACCGTGCCTGGACGTAGATTGTTTCTAAGTTTTTGTCACTGAAAACAAAAATGTCCTAAAAAGAAATAGTGTCCTGAACATCATTCTTTATATATATCTTCTAGGAGAAAATCTTTGTCTTGCTACATTAAATTATGTTCTGGTGTGAAGGAATTTGCATATTTAAAGTATCTTGTATTGGAGAAAGAGAGTGGTTATGGGGGAATGTAAAGGGAGCTTCTTGGGGATGTGGCCTGCCCTTTTGCAGATGCCGACTACTGCCGTGTGTTATTAGCCTTGTAATTTTCTCCGATGTTTGCCATGAATGAACCACTTGAGCTGAGTATCAATGATAAGCTTTTCAGAATGGCATGTGTCTGCTTGGGTTTGACATTCCCATTTCTCTCATGTGCTGTCCCCTGAGACCTAGACAGCATATTCTCCACGACAACCTGTTTGTTTTTGAGACGGAGTCCCGCTCTGTCGCCCAGGCTGGAGTGGAATGGCCTAATCTCGGCTCACTGCAACCTCCACCTCCCAGGTTCAAGTGATTCTCCTGCCTCAGCCTCCAGAGTAGCTGAGATTACAGGCACGTGCCACCACGCCCGGCTAGTTTTTGTATTTTTAGTAGAGATGGGGTTTCACCGTATTGGCCAGGCTGGTCTCAAACTCCTGACGTCATGATCCACCCGCCTCGGCCTCCCGAAGTGCTGGGATTACAGGCGTGAGCCACTGTGCCCGGCTGACAACCTCTTGTAGGTGACCTGGTGTCTTCATTTTCCTTTCAGGGACTGAGGATGCCGGGCAAGACACCATGAACACAAGGCTCCTTACCAGCCTAGGGGAAGACCAGACACCCGCATCCATACCCCAAACCCGGCAAGCCGCCTCCTGATGAAAGCCCCGTGAAACACAAGAAGCATTGCTTCAGAATACTCCTGAAGATAAAGGAATCTCAGAGTAGGGCTTCTATTAGGTAAAGGGCTTATGATAACATCATGTAAGAGGTTAAACAAAAGTTACAGGGCTTAGGCCAGGCACAGTGGCTCACACCTGTAATCCCAACACTTTGGGAGGCTGAGGCGGGTGGATCACGAGGTCAGAAGATCGAGACCATCCTGGCTAACATGGTGAAACCCCGTCTCTACTAAAAATACAAAAAATTGCCAGGTGTGGTGGCGGCGCCTATAGTCCCAGCTACTCGGGAGGCTGAGGCAGGAGAATGGCGTGAACCCAGGAGGCAGAGCTTGCAGTGAGCCGAGACCAGGCCACTGCGCTCCAGCCTAGGCAACAGTGTGACTCTGCCTCAAAAAAGAAAAGTTACAGGGCTTAGAACAGCACTGAGGGGACTGGGCGACTACTGGAGAGAGACCAACCAAAGACTGGGAGGTGAGTTTTTGTCCCAGACACGTGCTCATTGCAGTGACTTTGAGCAAGTCATCTCATCCCCCTGTGTCTTATTTTCATTATATGGCATATGTAGAAGGAGGATCTTCTAGCTCGGACAACTGTTTGATTGTACTGGGAAGTGGTTAAGGCTCTGGATTCGATGACCAGATCCACTATTTACTAAATGCAGGATTTGGAAAATTGCTCATGTATAAAATGAGGTTGATGAGGCAACCTACCTCACTGATTGTGATGAGGATTACACTCATTGGAAATATTCACAATAGTGCCAAACATATAAAAATGTTCAATAAATGTTCATTTTTATTATGTCTATAACCTTCTAATCAAAGAGAGCATTGTAAATCTTAAGGGACTTAGGAAGAATGTAGAACAAAAGTGAGTGTTTGTGTTAGGACGTAAGGCACCTGCAGAGGAAATTCTTCTATGATGAGGAAAACTTGGGAAGAACTTAATTTTCTCTTAAAACGAGAGAGCTCTTCAATTCAGCTGTGATGTGTTTTCCCTGCCAGGACCCTGGATTTCAAAGGGGAAGGAAAGAGGAACACTTTTCGACTTTCTCTTGTTTGTGTGGATGTTGGATTTTCTCCTGGGAACCAGACTGGCACAGAGAAAGGTGACACTGTTTCCTTTCCACTCCCTTACTCAGTCCCTGATCTTGGCGCTACAAGTATCAGTCAGAGTCCAATTAGGAGACAGAAACCACACAGTAATTCAAACAAGTTTAATATAAATATACCTTATTAATTACAACATGTTACAGCGTAACAATACTATAACAGATTATTGAGGAATTGGCTCATAATAAGTAAAGAAGATTCTAAAGAATGTGGGAGGGCCGGGCGCGGTGGCACACGACTGTAATCCCAGCACTTTGGGAGGCTGAGGTGGGTGGATCATTTGAGGTCAGGTGTTCAAGATCAGCCTGGCCAGCATGGTAAAACCCCGTAGTAGTGGCACACATCTGTAATCTCAGCTCCTTGGGAGGCTGAGCAGGAGAATCGCTTGAACCTGGAAGGTGGAGGTTGCAGTGAGCTGAGATCGCACCATTGCACTCCAGCCTGGGCAACAAGAGTGACACTCCGAGAAAGAATGGAAAGGAAAGGAAAGGAAAGGGGAGGGGAGGGGAGGGAGGAAGGGAGGAAGGAAGGAAGGAAAGAAAGAAGGAAAGAAGGAAAGAAAGGGAATAGCAGATATACCTCTAGGGGCTCAGATACAGTATTCAGGGATGAGACCCTACATCCCCCCAGGACTGGGGTGCCAATCTATGGTCCACTGGTTGGAGGGAGTTGAGTGGTACTGCACCCTGGCAGCCTTGAAATCTGCCTTCCAGGATGTTGTAGGGGAAGCTATTCAAAGGAGGTATCTCCCATGAGGCACTCCAATGCAGTACTCCAAGGGGGTTGCGGGGAAGCTGCTGGCTGCCATGCACCGCACAAGCTGCATATTGGAAAAGCCACCTGCATTAAGGCAACCTGCTGTTGGACATGCTGCCTCTGCTGCAGGAGCTGGGCACTGGGGAGGTCCTGTCTGTACTGCAGGGGTTTGCTGAGAGAAGCACCCCAGCACCCAGGCTGAAATCCCTCTCCAGCGCCCTCTACTGACAAAACTTGACATCATACTATCTGGAAATGGAAAAATATCTCAAGGGCTCAGATCAATTTTCTTTTTTTGTTGTTTTCTTTTTTATTTTTTTTCTTCTTTTTCTTCTTTCTTTTTTTTTGACAGAGCCTCACACTATTGCCCCGGCTGTAGTGCAATGGCATAATCTCGGCTCACTGCAACCTCCGCCTCCCGGGTTCAAGTGATTCTCCTGCCTCAGCCTCCCGAGTAGCTGGGATTATAGGCGCCTGCTACCACACCTGGCTTATTTTTTTGTATTTTTTTTTTTTTAGTAGAGATGGGGTTTCACTCTGTTGGCCAGGCTGGTCTTGAACTCCTGACCCTATGATCCACCCACCTCGGCCTCCCAAAGTGCTGGGGTTACAGGTGGAGCCACCACACCCAGACAGGGCGCAGATCAATTTTCATAGAGCCGACAGTGAAGCCTAAATTAGAAGGCAATACATTGATACCTGGCAACAAGTAAATTTTTCCCATTCTTATTTTGTAAATGAATGGGCATCTCTTACGGGGTCTCATCTTTCTGTAAGTAGCTCAATTTCTGTGTCCCGTCCTCCAGCCTTCCAGAGATAATACTCCTTTAACTCTGTCTGTAGGGACCAAACGCCCAATTGGTATTCAGTTCCAATAGTCCTTTGTGCTGTTCGGCTTCTGTTCACTGGTCTGACTTTGAAATTCTCCTTTTTTACTGGCACCTGAAGAGATCCCTTTCTTAATTTTGAGCTTTCCTATATCTTAAAAATTTTGTTGTTTTATTTTATTTCTGGAATCAGAGGAAGAAGTCCTTTGATTCCATTCAGCCTGCCATATTGGCTAGAAGTTGACTCAGAAGTAGTGGGCAGCAAAGAAAATGAACCCAGACACAGAGATGGGAAAAGAATATCTCACATGTTGGTATGTAAAGTCATGATGTGGTTTTGTAAACACAAAAACAGACGGAACCACCTCTTTGTATTTTCCTCATAGACCAGATAAACTTTGCGTCTGAATTGGCCTCTTGATTTCCTAAACAAGTGAATATCCTTGCAAAAGAAGAGAAAATGCCCTATATTCTATACGAAATGTTTACTGCTTTTTATTAACTGTTAACCAATGTATGACCATAGTAAAAAATTTCAAATACGTGGAAGAGTTGAAAGAATAAATAATGTCATGCGCACAATGTAGCCAGAGTCCCAATACCTTTCCCAGAAGTCACTATCACCAGTTTGGAGTGTTTCTTCCATATTTCTATGTTTTATTTGTGCATTCCTCTTGTATAAAGAAAAATGTAATTTTCGTTTGTATGTATGTTTATACATAAATGAGAACATGATGCATGTATTTTTTTGCAACGTGCTTTTATAACTTGGAGATGTTTTCATATTGTCTTTTATGGATATACCTCATCCTTTTCCCTCTGATTTTTCTACAGGAAGCACATCTTTCTTCCCCTTAGTCATATGTATGCATGTCACCGATCCCACTCCTGAATCCAGCAGTGAACCCATCACTCAGACCCAGCATTTCAGCATATTACTCTTGGCCACAGTGTTGGAAAAGAAAAAGAGGGGTGGGAGGTCATAGGAATTGTCTCAGGCTCATCAATGCCAATCTTGGACTTTGACTAAAATTTGAAGAAAAACTGATGCTTTGTGTCCTATAGTACTACAGGTAGCAAGGATTACTTAACTCCTATTGATGGGCATTTCATTTTATCCCATTTTTTGTTTCGTTTAAGGGAGCAACAGAAATGGTTATGCTTTTCTTTAATTCAAGTTTTCATGAATGAGAAAATTATTCATGTCCTTCTGTATTTCTTCACCTAGGTCTTGTGCATGACTTTGAATATTTATTCCCACATATTTGATAGTTTTCATTGCCATTGGAAAGGGAATCTTTTTCTCTATTACATTTTCAAATGGCTTTTTTTGTACATGCGTTACAGAGTCTCACTCTGTCTCCCAGGCTGGAGTGCAGTGGCGCGATCTTGGCTCACTGCAACCTCCATCTCCTGGGCTCAAGCGATTCTCCTACCTCAGTCTCCCATGTAGCTGGGACTACAGGCATGAGCCACCACATCCGGCTAATTTTTGTATTTTTCATAGAGATGGGATTTCCCCATGTTGCCCAGGCTGATCTCAAACTCCAGAGCTCAAGTGATCCACCTGCCTTGGCCTCCCAAAGTGCTGGAATTACAGGTGTGAGTCACCATGCCCAGATGTTTTTTGTTTTTTTGTTTTTTTCTTTTTTTAATTGGATCTTGTGTCTGGTCAACTTGACTTTGCTATTCATTTTTTTTTTAAATAAGTGATTCTCTTATTAATACTAATTTTGTCTCTTCCTTTTAAGTGTCCATACTTCTAATTTTCTTGTTTCTCTGTACTAGTTATGATCAACAGTATTGACTCATTTGTGGTGAAGAAAGCTAATATCCATGGCTAGTTTGTGACTTTAGTGTTTTACCTTTTAGGAATGATATTAGTTGTAAATATCCTTCCTTTATGTTCCTTTAAGAAGTTGAGACCTTTGCCTAATATTTTCTTAAATTAGGAACAAATATTAATTTCTCAATTTTTTATAGTGAAATGATCATGTTATTTTTCATAAATGTTTAAAGTGCATTTAAAAGGTGTATTCTGTTAGCACAAGTTTTATAAATAACTATTACATCAAATTTATTGATTAATGAAAAACTCATAACACTTTACTTTTTTTTACTTGATCTATTGATTTTTGAGAAGACTATGATTCTATGTTATTATGATTTCTCCACTGTATTCCCTTATGTTTTTGCTTTATATATTTAAAAACACTATCAGATGCCTGATTTATCTATTTCGCTTGTATTTTGTCGCTATAAAATATCTCCTTTTTACTTAAATTTTATTTTGCTCATTATTTTGTTACATCTGTGTTCTTTTTGTTAGCATTTGACGAGTGTATCTTTCAATATTCCATTTTTAAGGTGTCTCTTTTGTAGTACCATACAGCTGATTTTTTTTCTTAAACCTAAATCAGATGATCTCCATCTTTTAATGGGAAATTTAACTCTATCTCATGTACTGTGATTTCTGATAGTTTGGACTTATTTTTACTTCCTTTCTGTCTTTTATTATTGATCAGATCAAATGTCCTTTGTTCCTTCTTCAATAATAGTTTAAAAATTTACATCTTATTTATATCCTAGTGTTTACTTTAACATTTTATTTTACTTATTATATATTTCTATCAGTGGTTAAATTTAACCAGTGCAGGACACAAATCTTAACAAATTACTTCCTTTTATAAAAAAATTATTTTGACTACTCCTGGATCTTTCTAATTCTAAATACATTTTAGAATCAGTTAGTTAATTTATACACACATACACATACAATTGCTAGGGTACTGATTGGGATTTTATTTAATCTATAGATTGGTTTGGGGAGAGTTGACATAATAGTATTCAGTCTTCTAATCCACAAACATAGCCGTTCAGCGATTTAGGTCTTTAAAAATTTCTCTCAATAACATTTGTAGTTTACTGAATAGAACCTTTATATTTTATTGTGTTTATTCTTAGTTATTTGCTATTTGATGGAACACGAATATAAAGGTTCTATTCAGTAAACTACAAATGTTATTGAGAGAAATTTTAAAGACCTAAATCGCTGAATGGCTATGTTTGTGGATTAGAAGACTGAATACTATTATAATGTCAACTCTCCCCAAACCAATCTATAGACTAAATAAAATCCCAATCAGTACCCTAGCAATTGTATGTGTATGTGTGTATAAATTAACTAACTGATTCTAAAATGTATTTAGAATTAGATCCAGGAGTAGTCAAAATAATTTTTTTTATAAAAGGAAGTAATTTGTTAAGATTTGTGTCCTGCACTGGTTAATTTATGTTTTCCAATATTATCTCTGCCCTGTTATGTCTATCTATTCTCTTTTTTGGAACTCCAGTTAGAAATATGTTGGAGACTGGGTGTGGTGGCTCACGTCTGTAATCCCAGCACTTTGGTAGGCCGAGGTGGGCGGATAACCCGAGGTCAGCCATTCGAGACCAGCCTGGCCAACATGGTGAAACCCTATCTCTACTAAAAACACAAAAATTAACTAGGCATGGTGGTGTGTGCCTGTAATTCCAGGTACTCAGGAGGCTGAGGCGGGAGAACTGCTGGAACCTGGGAGGCAGAGGTTGCAGTGAGCTGAGATCACACCACTGCACTTCAGGCTGGGTGACCAACCTAGACTCCATCTCAAAAAAAAAAAAAAAAAAAGTTGGATTACCCAATGCTTTTTTTGTTTGTTTGAGACAGAGTCTCGCTCTGTTGCCCAGGCTGGAGTGCAACGGCGCCATCTCGGCTCACTGCAAGCTCCGCCTCCCGGGTTCACGCCATTCTCCTGCCTCAGCCTCCCGAGTAGCTGGGACTACAGGCGCCTGCCACCATGCCCGGCTAAGTTTTGTATTTTTAGTAGAGACGGAGTTTCACCGTGTTAGCCAGGATGGTCTTGATCTCCTGACCTCGTGATCTGCCCGCCTCGGCCTCCCAAAGTGCTGGGATTACAGGCGTGAGCCACCGCGCCCGGCCTACTCAACACTTCTTAAACACTATTTTGTATTTTCCATCTCCTTGCCTTTCTGGGCTATATTCTGGATAATTTCTTATGACCTATCTAATAGTTGGCTAATCAACTATGCAATATTTTCTGCTTAAGCATATTGTGGGTTTTCTTTGTTGTTTTATTCCTAGAAGTTTTTGGTTTTTAATTATAATAGTCATTTATAGTTTGTTATTCACTAAAGACATTGTTAGACTCATCTTTTACTTTTTAAAACATACTAAGCACAGTTGTTTTCTAATTTGTGTTTCTGTTGTCTATGGTTTCTCACTTACTATGACTTGTTATATTTTCGATTGTGGGCTTATTTTTGATTGTGAAGTTGTCATTTATTTCTTGTTCATGTATCTACAGGTCAGCCACAGCAGGCTTCACCGGACATTGATCCAAGCAAATCACTTGCCCAAAGCTCAAATCAGAAAGACAGAATTGTTCACCCTCCTTCATTTACTGGATGGCATCCCAAAGTTCCATGGCAAAGGGCATGGATTTACAATCCCACTACAGGGAGAAAGTTAATATTTGTGAATAGTTATTTAGTCTATCACAATATGATTGATAATCTAGTCTACCACAATATGCCTGCCTATTTGGGGGTTTCTGGGGTTTGTTTTCTGCTTCTCATGCTCCAAAAGTCATGAAAACTGAAGACCTAGGATCAGCACATATTCTCAGGGCAAAAGCAAGTCCAATGCCCTAGTTACACCTTTACATTTCTCCTTTTGCTTAGACTTACTTCTGCCAAATCAGCCACCCCAAAGGAAAAAAGGTTGTGGTTATTTTTCTTAAAATTTTAGTCAAAGTCCTGAGATTGGTATTGATGAGCCTGAGACAATTCCGATGACCCCCACACCACCCTTTTTTTTTTCAACACCGTGGCCAAGAGTAGTATGCTGAAATGCTAGGTCTGAATGATGGGTTCACCACTGGATTCAGGAGTAGGATCAGTGACATGCAGACAATATGACTAAGAAGAAGAAAGATGTGTTTCCTGTAGAAAAATCAGAGGAAAACGAATGCTGGGCAGGTAAGAGCAATAGACATCTATCGTTTGTGCTTATCTCTAAAATCATGGATTCCAAAAGATGGGGATTATAGCAGAGGACACTCTGGGTGGAGTGAAGACATGAAGCTATGAAAGGGTGGGATTGTTTAGGGGAAATCATGTCTTTTGATAAGGATGTAGAATATGTACTGGGCAATGGAGTGGAACAAAGCTGGCGTATTTGGGCCAGTCAATGTCCAAGTGCTTGGCTAAGGCATTGGGACCTTACCTGACAACCGATGAAGAGCCTCTAATTCAAATTTTTTTTTATAAGTTTCGACTCCTCCAGGATTATCAGGCAGGAAGGAAAGACAAACGATAAAGATAGGATATGCAAGGGAAGGATCCAAGGCAACAGGCTGATTAATGTGGGTCAGGATAAAAACAACTCAGTCAAAGGAGTGGACAGGAAGCAGAAACTGGAGACTGTCAGAGAGTGGAGGAGGAGAAAACTCTGGTTCCAGAGATGACGCCAGAAACAGATGTCCGCTGGATGCTCCTGCCTTGTCAAAGGACACAGTTGCTGACAGCCCTCAACACAGAAACAGTGACCATCACCCTCAGTGAGTCTGCCATTTTCCTACCCATTCCCCTTTATTTAATTCTACACTCGTTTTTTTCTCTAGTCCTCCTTGTTTCCCACGCAAGTTTAGACAGAACCATTCATTAGATGGCTTGCATCCTGCTTTTTCCAGCCCAACCGCTTCCCTTTCATCTACTCGACAGATTTATCTCAGCATGTCATTTTTTCCTCTTTAGCCCTTGAGTTGTTCATCGATAAAACAGAACTGCCCTCTTGCCACATCCCCTTCCAGTTCTACTGTTCTCTGAATCCTCCAGTGCTCCATCCATCTCTCCCATCCCTTCTGATCTTCTTCCATGATCTAAACAAGCCCCCTTCTGGTCACTTCCTTTTATCTGGTGAAAGCCTACATACTGTTATACATTTAGGTTTCTATGTATATCTGGTATATCCAGCATGCAGCCTTGTACAGTTAAAATATATTGAGATGTTTATCTAACTTGTTTTAACCTTGGACTGTAAACTCCTCATCAACATGGGCTAAATGATCACCGTGACATGAAAAGTATGTTTATTGGAATTTTCCATATAGACAATGTATTAGTTGGGGAGAAGAGAGCCTAGATTAGAAATCAAAGCTCTTGAGTGGGCTATTTACTAGTTAAGTGACTTTTAACCTCTTTAGGCTGGATTAATATTTGATTTCTCTGCCTCCTCGTGATGTGGAGAAGTGAATGCGAAAATAGACCGATCTACCTTTTCAAATGAGACGTTCTGTATCAATGTGAGGCAGGGCAACAAGCTTCTTAGATTCATAATGAGCACCATGTTCTAGTGCCAAGTATAATCGGGGAGTAAAGTACAGCCAGAGCTCACAGAGCTCTTCTTTTTCTTTTTCTTTCTTTCTTTTTTTTTTTTTTTTTTTTTTGAGACAGAGTCTCGCTCTGTCACCCAGGCTGGAGTATAGACTAAAGCTTTGGGTAAAGAATTGGGGTTGGGGGTAGAGATACAGGCGTACTTTGGAATGGAATATTTTGACTTTGCTGTTTTATGACTCATTGTAGCAAAACTATCACCCATTTCTTTTTTTTTTTTTTTTGAGACGGAGTTTCCCTCTTGTCGCCCAGGCTGGAGTGCAATGGTGCGATCTCAGCTCACTGCAACCTCTGCCTCCCGGGTTCAAGCGATTCTCCTGCCTCAGCCTCCTGAGTAGCATCACACCCGGCTAATTTTTGTATTTTTAGTAGAGACGGGGTTTCACCATGTTGGCCAGGATGGTCTCAAACTCCTGACCTCAGGTGATCCACCCGCCTTGGCCTCCCAAAGTGCTGGGATGATGGGCGTGAGCCACCGTGCTCGGCCCACCTATTTCATTTTTGAACATCCTCATGGGAGCCCTGAAATGCCCCTAGCCAGAATGTTCTCAAGCACAACATGGCAACCACATCACCCTAATAAGAATTGGCTTATTTAAGGAAATGATGGGTCATTTAGTCTTTGAAAGAACCCCTTGATAAATTTGTGAAGCAACCAGAGTGATTTGTTAGAACTTCTAAACAGAGAAACTCAGCAGTTTCAGGTTCGAACTTTACTGCTTTGAGCTGGATGCTACAGTGAAACTTTTGTATAACGAAGAACATATACAATGTAGTTTTCAATAAGATATTAGGATAAGCAGACAAGGACTTTAAAATAACTTGAATTAATTCAGGAAAACAGATGAAAGAGTGGAGAAGTTTACCAGAGAACTCAAATCTCAAAAAAATAAAAAATAAAAAAAATAAAGATAGCCAGTGGGAATTCTAAAAATGAAATTAAAATGCAGTGTCAGAGGCCAGGCACGGTGGCTCAGGTCTGTAATCCCAGCACTTTGGGAGGCCGAGGCGGGCGGATCACGAGGTCAGGAGATCGAGACCATCCTGGTTAACACAGTGAAACCCCGTCTCTACCAAAAATACAAAAAAAAAAAAATTAGCCGGGCATGGTGGCGGGCACCTGTACTCCCAGCTAATCAGGAGGCTGAGGCAGGAGAATGGTGTGAACCGAGGAGGTGGAGCTTGCAGTGAGCCGAGATCGTGCCACTGCACTCCAGCCTGGGCAACAGAGGGAGACTCCATCTAAAAAAATAAATAAATAAAAATGCAGTGTCAGAAATTAAGAACTCAGGTTGAGTGTGATGGCTCATGCCTATAATCCCAACACTTTGGGAAGCCAAGGCAGGAGGATCACTTGAGCATAGAAATTCAAGACCAGGCTGGGCAACATAGGGAGACGGTGTCTCTACAAATAATAAAAAACAATTAGCCAGGTGTGGTGGTGTGTGCCTGTAGTCCCAGCTACTTGGGAGGCTGAAGCAGGAGCTTTGCTTGAGCCTGGGAGGTTTAAGCAGCAGTGAGCTGTGATCGTGCCACTGCACTCCAGCCTGGGCAGCAGTGCCAGACTCTGTATGAAAAAAAATTAAGGAGCTGGGGGCGGTGGCTCACACCTGTAATTGCAGCACTTTGGGAGGCTGAGGTGGGCAGATCACGCGGTCAGGAGTTCGAGACCAGCCTGGCCAACATGGTGAAACCCCATCTTTACTAAAAATACAAAAATTAGCTGGGCATGGTGGCATGTACCTGTAATCCCAGCTACTCGGGAGGCTGAGGCAGGAGAATTGCTTAAACCTAGGAGGCAGAGGTTGCAGTGAGCCGAGATTGCTCCATTGCACTCCAGCCTGGGCGACAGAGTGAGACCCCATCTCAAAAAAAAAAAAAAAAAATTAAGGAACTGAGGAGATAGTTTTTAACAGCAGAATGGACACAGCAGAAGACACAACGAATAAATACAACTACAGGTCAATAGAAAATATCCCTAGAAGGGGTAAATGAGTTGTGAAATATTCATATCATGGAATACCTCTCAGAAAAACAAAAAACAAAAAATACAAACCGCTGATACAACCTGAATGACTCATGTAGAAATCATGTGACAAAAGCAAACCACAAAAAAAGCACATACTCTATGATTCCACTTATGCAAAATTCAAGAATAGCTAAACATGACCTATGGGTGGTTGATGTCAAACTGGTGGTTATTTCTGAGGGTAGAGGTTGACTAGGTATGAGGAAACATTCGGAGGTGACAGAAAGTTCCACCATTTGATCTGCATGGTGGTTACACGGGTGCATACACATGGGCAACTCCACTGAGCTGTATATGTACAGTTTGTGCGCTTTACGGTGTATAAGAAATAGCTCCATTTAAAAACATACCAAAGATGACATTTTCCCCCCGATGTGATGTCTGTTATTTACTCCTCCTCATTGTTCCCGAGCTGGGAGGAAGGCCCCTCAGTATCCTCAGTTGCCTCTATGGATGCTGGAAAGTTTGTCAACGAGGGAGGAACCTGAACGCGCTCAGGAAGCTGCAGAGTACGTACCATGAGTTGCAGAGCTGGACGTGAGAGGAGTCAGGTCTCCTTTGGGGAGCACCTACCCTGAGGTCTGGAGGAAGACAACTGGGTCCCTGACTTTCTGGTCTTTCTGGTGGGTGAGCACACCTCTGCAGCAGCACTAAGATGTGGAAGCAGAGCCTAGGGACCCTGGAAGACTTTGGCAAGATGTGATCTAAAAGTTTTGAAGTAATCAAATATATATATGTATATTTATTTATTTATATATATACACATTTATATATACTTAATATAACTTTATATATATTATACGTAATATTAATATATACTTAATATTAATTAAACATACATAAATATATAAATATGCTTATATATTATAGCATATTTATATATTGTATAAATAATATATATTTATATGATGTATTTACATATATTTATTTAACATAAAATAGTATTAATTAAATACATATATAGATATATTTCTATCTCATATATTTTATATATGATATATTTATATATTATATATTTTATATATGATATATTTCTTTATTAAATAAATATATATACACATACACACACACACACACACACACACACATATATGGAGAGAGAGACAGAGAGAGTCCTGTTATATGCAGCAGAGAAATGAAAAGGCATACTTTTCCTAGGTGGACAGTTTTTTGTATTTTCATGGAAGGAGTCAAGGAGAGTTGAGCGTGTCATTCTAGGGTGTTGTGGAAGCATGGAGGCAGGAGTTCTGACCGAGGAGAGGCCAGTGGGGACGTTGGCACAGACCACCCTGCCCTTCACTTCCCATTTCACAGCACTTTGCCAAGTTCCACTGTTCACTCCTCCGAGCCTTAACTTGCCCTTTCAGCATTTTCCTCCAAGTACAGATCAAGCCCTTAAAACAGTCCGTGTGCACTTAGGATGTGATACACAAGTGGCTAGATTTTGCCTTACTGGCCTTCAGTTTAAATTTCCGGGAACATGTTGAGTCTCTGGGGAGTTCAGAGAAGCAGGAAGGACTTAGTAGATAGAACTGGTGGGTGAAGAGCTGACTTTGAAGGGAAGAAGGGTGAAATTTTGTGGCTGATCTGAAAGAAGGTTCTAGAGCCTGTAGGGAGGTATGGCCCTTTTAGTGGCTAGAGATTAGTGCAAATTTTTAGCCAAATCAAGTTTTTGAACAGCTTTCTTTCAAAGCATTTGGAACATTCTCAGTTGAACAAGTACAGGTAGCTGGCCTGGCATGACTACAGGGTCTACATTGTAGACAGATCAAAGGTGGAGGATATTCAGGCACACCTCAGGTTATTCCTTAGGTAACCCCTTGAAGTATATCATTATCTAAAATGAGCATGTCCTTACTGAAGATACATAGGATGAGGCAGACCTGATGGAGACCCTAGGAAATTATAAATATGTCATAAATATGAAAGTGTAAATCATGCATGCAAATGGTTTAAAGAATAATAAAAGATTACTTATGAAATGACTACTAAACTTAAGGAACGCCAACTTTTTTTTTTTTTTTTTTTTGAGGCAGAGTCTTGCTCTGTCACTAGGCTGGAGTGCAGTGGTGCGATCTTGGCTCACTGCAACCTCTGCTTCCCAGGTTCAAGCAATACTCATGCCTCAGCCTCTTGAGTAGCTGGGATTACAGGCGCCCTCCACCACGCTCTACTAATTTTTTGTAGAGATGGGGTTTCACCATGTTGGCTAGGCTGGTCTCGAACTCCTGACCTCAGGTGATCTGCCCGCCTCAGCCTCACAAAGATAAGGTCACATTCTAAGGTACTGGAGGTTAGAAAATCATATTTTTTTATAGGAGAGACAGAATTCATCCTATAACACGAGGTGATTAGGGATCATTTAATGAAGGGGCATCGCAAAGATTTTGTCAGGATTAAGGGATTCCAAGAAAGGACAAAGAAGCACCCAGGGCCAACAGCATCCAGGACCCATGAATGCCCCTAGGTCCTAAGAGGCAAAGGGCAGGAGTGGCTCCTGAGGGTAACCAGTGGTTCAGTGGCAGGTTGCCACTGCAGCCTCAGTCTCTCCCTGCCAGCCAGGCCCCAGTGGCTGAGCCCGGTCAGTAGCCAACAGACAAGGGCACCTATTGCAGCGGTCACAAGTGCCAGCACTGAGATGGAGCGCTCACAGCATCTGGAGGGGCACAGACGGTTCCAGGCGCTGGTTGTGGCTATGCCCAGCTGTGTGTCTTAATCTGTGTGGTCTTCTTGCAGCCACACCTAGGGTGGCCCCTGAGGCTCCAAGAAGTGTGCTCTCTGTAAAGTTTCTGGTCTTGGGCCAGGGGCAGTGGTTCACGCCTGTAATCCCAGCACTTTGGGAGGCCAAGGCGGGAGTTGATCACCCAAGGCCAGGAGTTCGAGACCAGCCTGGCCAACATGGTGAAACTCTGTCTCAACTAAATACAAAAAATTAAATGGGTATCGTTGCAGGCACCTGTAATCCCAGCTACTTGGGAGGCTGAGGCAGGATAATCACTTCAACCCAGGAAGCGGAGGTTGCAGTGAGCCTAGATCACACCACTGCACTCCAGCCTGGGCAACAAGAGCCAAATTCTGTCTGGAAAAAAAAAAAAAAAAGGCCAGGCATGGTGGCTTATGCCTGTAATCCCAGCACTTTGGGAGGCTGAGGCGGGCAGATCACCTGAGGTTGGGAGTTCGAGACTAGCCTGACCAACATGGAGAAGCCCCGTCCCTACTAAAAAATAAAAAATAAAAAAAAATTAGCCAGGCGTGGTGGCATATGCCTGTAATCCCAGCTACTCAGGAGGCTGAGGCAGGAGAATCCCTAGAACCCGGGAGGCGGAGGTTGTGGTGAGCTGAGATCTCGCCATTGTACTGCAGCCAAAAAAAAAAAAAAAAAAGATTGTGTGTGGTCTGCCCAGAGAAGAGCCCAGCTGTGAACAGTGGCTGTCAGGGCAGCTGATTGCTTTGTCTCTCTGCTTCTTTAGGTTACCCACATTTTCTAATGTTAAACATTTTGTAGATATGGGTGGTTGGGGGTGGGAGGAGAAAACCACCTGTATTTCTCTCTATGTGGAGTGTGAGGACTGCTTCACACCTTGCAGTGTCTTGGCGCAGTCCCTTTAAGGTCTGGGGCAGTTACTGGGGCCTGGATTCCACTCCTCCTGGGTCCCAGGAGCTAACTGCCCTTGTTCTGCCCAGAGCAGCTGTGTCTCATAGAACATAATCACCTTCAGTTGTCTCGTTGTGATATGGGTCTGTCAGCCCTTCCAATGAATTAAGGCTGATGGGAAGACCTAATGGAATCTTGCAAGGTGAGGCCCATTGGAAACTGTGAACGTAATTAGGTGGGTTACTGCTGCTGTGCTGAAGGGTTTCCTGGAGAGATGAGCTGTAAAATTGGTTTGGAGACACAGTGCCACCTGGTGGCTGTTTGTCATATTGCATGGCATTTAATTAATTATTAATTATTTTTTTAACCCTCACTATGTTTCAAGATAAGGATTGTGGATTTTCATTCACAGGCCAATGAGCTACCCCATCCTGACAGCGCATCAGGGCCTGAGTGGGCGCAGGGACATCTGAAATCACCAGGGAGCATTTAGTTAGAGGGAGGCCAAAGCCCGTGGACAGGAAATTTAACTGCAGGGCGCTTAGGCTGCCCACCAGGTAGACTGGCCAGGTCCACCCGCAAGTCTCTGACCTCCCTCTGCCAGTTGGCAGGGGATCAGTGGAGCAGAGCCACTTAAACCGGAGAGTCCTTTGCGGTCCGTTGCTCCACGTGGCTTCTTTTGGGGAATCCCAGGTGTCTGCTGTCACCCTGCCTCAGAGTCCTCAGTCTCCCAGAACGTGGCTTTCAGTGCCAGTGTGGACGATTCCCGACACAATCCCTTCCTGCTCCCCCTCCATCCCTTTGGGGTGTTCTCGGCCTGGAACTCACCTGTGACCAGGCAGAGCCCTAAAGGGAACAGGTAAGGACCCTACAGCCTGGATCTGGGTCGTGGCCACGCTCTGCTGGTATACCACCCTTGGTGTGTCCCAGGATTGGCTGCTGTGACCCTGGCTCCAGCTGCTCCTGTCCCAAAGCTGGATCCCTACTCTCTGGTCACCAAGTAAGTTTCAGGCCTCTCTCCTCGCGATTGCAGCCCCTACCCACCCTCTATTGGCTTCGTCCTGAGCACCCCAATATAGCCTCCACCCACTAACAGCAACCTCTCAAAAGACAGTTCCCTTGCAGGCTCCAGGCCTGCCTTGCCTGCCTGCTTCGATGACCCCCTAAGTTCTGACCTGACATCGTGCCTCCATGGTCGCAGGACGGGACCACCAGCCTGGTCCTGGGGTAGGCTGGGCTCCAGGTGATCAGTGATCCTGGGCATTTTGCTTTCTAAATCAGGATTTACAGATGTGCATATGTGTACCCTATATATGTCATTTTGTAAATGATTTAGGTTCAGGGAAGAAATTTTTGCCCTCTTTCATCTAGAAATGTTAGAAAAGCTTGAGTCGTTACAATATTAGTGCAAAAAGGTACCCTATGCTTTCCGAGTGTCCAAGATTCATTTACTGGTTTTCGTTGGTTTGTTTTTTCTTTTTTTGAGATGGAGTCTCGCTCAGTCGCCCAGGCTGGAGTGCAGTGGTGGGATCTCGGCTCACTGCAACCTCTACCTCCTGGATTCAAGAGATTCTCCTGCGTCAGCCTCCTGAGTAGCTGGGATTATAGGTGCGTGCCACTACACTCGGGGAATTTTTGTATTTTTAGTAGAGACGGGGTTTCCCTATGTTGGCCAGGCTGGTCTCGAACTCCTGACCTCAGGTGATCCACTCACCTCGGCCTCCCAAAGTGCTGGGATTACAGGCGTGAGCCACCGCGCCCGCCCTCATTTACTGTTTTGTATAAGAAAAAGGAGACTACATGAAGTGCCCACCTCCAAGGAGAGCATGGCGTTTTAAATGCTTTTTGCTTTGAGAATTGAAGGAAAGGCTGAAATAAGGTGGATACCTGGGCAGAGGTTCTCCGCATTTGTTAGAAGCAATGTGGAAGCTAAAATTCCAGCTTAGCTGCGTGGGTGGGGATGGTGGGGGCGGGGGTGCAGGGGAGAGCTGGGGATGGGGTTGGGAGGGGTCTGAGGCCAATGAAATCAGTCTGGAAGGGGCTGATTCTCACACACCCCTAACTCTAGAGCTGCTAGCCACACGTGGCTATTCAAGTTTAAATTAATTATAATTAAATAGCATTACAAATTCAGTGTCTCAGACACAGAGGGCCACGTTTCGAGTGCCCAGCAGCCACATGTGGCCAGTGCTGCCATGTTGGACAACGCAGATTATAGAATATTTCCATCCTTGCAGCACTGTTCTAAAGGGTCGTCAAGTCCTGCTCTCGTGGGTGGAGGTGAAGTGGCCAGGTCACCCTTGTACACAGTGGAGGTGGTTTTCAGACTGAGTTCCTGAGCACATAGGCATACAATGTGAGTGTGTGTATGTGGGGGTTAGAGGCATTGCAGCTCCTGTTTCCTGCTGAGTCGTCACCCTACAGAGCAGGGAAGCTTCTGGAAGTCTGACCTGGGAACGTGGAGAACCCCAGGCTACGTAGCTTCTGGGCTGGCTCCAGGCCATCCTCACTGTCAAGGGGAGACCCCACACAGATGAGGGGTGGGGCTGCAAGGGCCCCCAGTGTGGAGCACAGGACAGAAGCGCCAGCACCTGCCAGAAAAACCTTTATTTCCAAGGGGTGGCCCATTTGGCCTGCTGCAGTTACCCCTCCTCCGGGACATTGAGCTTCTCCTTCACCCCACAGGCCACCACGGCGAAAAAGAACTCCGGGAAGAAGGTGCGGACGTACACGGCAGCCTTGGGAATGGGGTTGGCCATGAACACCTCTTGCTTCTTCCTCCGCACGGTGCGCATCACCTCCTCCGCCACCTCTACGGGGTGCACGCCGTAGGTCAGCTTCCTGAAAAAGACTGAACGGCCCCAGTTGGGGGTGGGGTTATGGCCTCAGTGGGGAGCCGGCTGGTCAGAGCCCTGCACGTGCACAAAGGCTGGGGGGCGGGAAGCGTGGGCTGTCCCCAGAGTCACAGGTTCCAGGCCCCCTCCGTCACCTGCGGGCCACGGTGCCCAGCGGGAGACACTCCACTCTCTGGGCTTCCTTCTGCCTCTTCGTCTATAAGGTGGACCTGGTTTCCTGCCCTGATGATTTCGCAGGGCGGTTATGTGTGGGGGAAGGGATGCAAAAGAGGTTAGGATCTAAGAAGGTGCCAGGTGGATTAAGGGGCTGTTTGTGACGGTCGTGAAGCTGTGTGTGTCAGGAGCATCCTGGAACCCCTGGTCTGCCCCCTATCTTGGATCATCTTGGTTCCTTAAGGTGGAAGCCTTGGGCAAGGTGTAGCGCCTGTACGCTTAGAGTATCCTAGAGTAGTGGCCATAATAAGGTGCGCTGATAGATAGAGGGGCTGGTTGCTATTCCAGAACCTTCAGTCCTCCCAACAACCCTAAGAGGTAGGTATTGCTATTGCTAGTATCCCTCATTTTCTAAAATGAAAATAATAATACTAATAAATAATAATAGCAATACCTACCTCTTAGGGAGGCACGAAGTGATTAAGGGACTTGCTCACGTCCAACCCTCTAATATGTGGCAGAGGCCGGCTTGCAGTACAGACTTTTTTTTTGACAGAGCCTCGAGCTGTCGCCCAGGCTGGACTGCAGTGGTGCGTTATCGGCTCACTGCAAGCTCCGCCTCCCGGGTTCAAGTGATTCTCCTGCCTCAACCTCCCAAGTAGCTGGGACTACAGGCACGCACCACCATGCCCGGCTAATGTTATGTGTTTTTAGTAGAGATGGGGTTTCACCATGCTGGCCAGGATGGTGTCGATTTCCTGACCCCGTGGTCCTCGCCCGCCTCAGCCTCCCAAAGGGTCGGGATTAACAGGCGTGAGCCACTACTCCGGGCCCAGGTGGCCTGGCTTTAGACTCTCGGTCTCCACTCTGTGCACGGGAAAGGGGGAGCAGGAAAGTTCTTCAATCCATGACATCTGGGAAACAGGTCCAGAGACAGGCAGTTGCTTGCCGAGGTGGCAGAGGAAGCCGAGTGGCTGAGCTCAGCGGGCGCACGGGCCGTAGGCTGCAGGGAGGATTTTGTCTACCGGGTGCCTCGGGCCTAAAGGTTTGCGGTCCCCGCCCTGCCCTGCTGTTGGGGGTTGCTGAGCCTCTTCCACTCCCACCTTCAGACTCATGATTCAGGAGTACCCATCTGAAGGTCATTCACCCCCCAGTGACACCGGACTGTTCCCGAGGCCCCCAGGGGCCCCAGCTTCCCTCTGAAGCCTCACATTTCCAAATGGAGGCTTCCCAGTTTCCTTGCTCTGGATACACGTGGTACGACCGGACGAAAGTCGGGCTCACGGTGCTGATGACAACATCGTATTCCTCCACTTCGGCTCGGAGGCAGTCAAAGAAGCCCAGGGCTGCGTGCTTGGAGGCAGCGTCTGCAGGAGAAACCATCCGGAGGTGGGCGCAGGACACTCCCGGGCCCGGCTTCCCGGTGGGCATGCGCATTGGAAGCAGGCCAACAGACACATTTCCTGCAAGCTCAGAGCTGAGAGGGTCCTCAAGAATCTGCCCCTCACTTTACAAATGAGCACAGAGAGCCCTCGGGAGTGGTGGACACAAAGCTGGAACTGAATCGAGCTTAGCCACTTGCTGGTGGTGTGACCTGACCTTGGGCAAATCACTTTGCCTCTCTGAGACTCAATTTTCTTATCTTTAAAATGGGAGTAATATTTCCCTTGCCAAATTACTGTGAAGATCAAATGAGAAAACATACAGAATGCTGGCACCAACATGATTTCCCTTCCTTCCTGGGAAGGCTGATGCCTACGAAACTTGTCCAGGGTCTGGGGCCAGCTGGTGGCTGCAGTGAGCCTGAATCACAGATATCCCCTCTCCCTTCCTGTTTCCCTTCTCCTCGGAGAGCCCGTCCAGGTCATCCACTCACCAAATCCAGTTCAAATCATAGAAGCCATGGGTTGGGCAAAAAAGGATCATTCCAGGAATTCCAAAAAGAAGGGAGTGGACATTGCTTAGAGCTTTGGGAAGTTAGAGCCACATCTGGGGTGTGATGCCCCGTCAGTCAGAGGCGGAAGGGGCAGAAGGTGGATGTACTGTGGTTCCTGCCACCGTGCCCAGATGCCTTCAACCAGAACCCTTTCCTGGTCTCCCTGACATCATGACCAGCAAGCTTCCAGTTCTCTCCAATGAGGCTTTTTTTTTTTTTTTTTGAGACGGAGTCTCACTCTGTCGCCCAGGCTGGAGTGCAGTGGTGCGATCTCGGCTCACTGCAACCTCCGTCTCCCAGGTTCAAGCAATTCTCCTGCCTCAGCCTCCTGAGTAGCTGGGTTTACAGGCACACACCACCATGCCCAGCTAATTTTTGTATTTTTAGTAGAGATGGGATTTCACCATGTTGGCCAGACTGGTCTCGAACTGCTGACCTCAGGTGATCTGCCTGTCTTGGCCTCCCAAAGTGCTGGGATTACAGGCGTGAGCCACCGTGCCCTGCAGAACCATGCGCTTTAAATGGATGCATAGTGTGGTATGTGAATTACACCCGCCAATGCAAGTGTTAACAAAAAAAGGTCTACCAGCTTGTTTTTCATTCGTGTACCATCTCCTTGATTCCTTCAGTCATTCAACAGTGAAGCCCCTGCTCTGGTGGGTGAGGAGCTGGGGACCCAGAGGTGGACAGAGGCAGCTCTGGCCTCACGGAGTACTCAGTTCATCAGTGGGGCAGATACATGGACAGGTGACTTTCCACGTGGTGTTTTTTGTTTTGTTTTATTTTGTTTTGTTTTGAGAGGGAGTCTTGCTCTATTGCCCAGGCTGGAGTACAGTGGCTCAATCTCAGCTCACTGCAACCTCTGCCTCCCGGGCTCAAGCAATTCTCCTGCCTCAGCCTCCCGAGTAACTGGGATTACGGGTGCACACCACCACGCCTGGCTAATTTTTGTATTTTTAGTAGAGATGGGTTTCACCATGTTGGCCAGGCTGGTCTCAAACTCCTGACCTCAAGTGATCCACCCGCCTCAGCCTCCCAAACTGCTGGGATTACAGATGTGAGCCACTGTGCCCGGCCCCATGTGGCATGGTTGATGCAGGAAAAGGGTGGGTGCCTGCAGCGGGAGGGACACATGGCAGGCTGCATCCCCTTTTGAGTCTGTTTGCCAGGTTCTGAGCCTCAGAGCCCCCATCTCCTTGCCTGAGTGGATGGTAAGGGAACTGTGCTGAGGTGCTCAGGGACATTGCGTTCCTTTGGTCAAAAGAAAGAAACCTCTGAGTCAGCAGACCCCAGGTCACTCCCACGCCAGCCCCTTGTGTCTGTCCAAAGCCAGATTCAGAGGAAGAAGAGAATTTGAGGCCAGTCCAGGGTGGCATCACTTCAGTTATGACATTTACGTGGGAAACTCTGTGCCCCTCAATTCCTCAGTGCAGAGAAGCCAGACCGTGGCTGATGGGGGTGGAGACAGCCTTGAGAGAATTCTGAGTCCCCAATGCTGTGTTTTGCAAGCGTTCCCAGGAAATGCGTGCGTTTGTCCAATACAGGTCAGTGGCCAAAGGGCTCATTGTCATGCCCATGCCTCGCTGTGTTATGTCGCCTCTGTGTCCCCATCACCTGGCTTTAGGCATTGAAACACTTTGTTGAATGAATGAAGGCAGGAGGCAAGGAAGGTGAAAAGTCACCCAGCTGCTGAAAATAACAGACAGAAAGTTTAAAAATACAAGGAGCAGTGGGGAGATTCCTAAGTGGGTTGGGGAAGAGAGGAAAATGCGGGACGTGCCAAAGACTGCTGTATGTGGCCCATTCACTCTTCCCTTCTTCCTGGGCCCCCGAGGGCACTGCACTCCCCAGTGTCCCTTGCACTTAGGTGTGACTGAGTTCTCCCAGGAGGATGTGAGCAGCGGTGATGCCAGCCTGGGGGAAATGGGATGTCCAATGCCAGCCTGGGGTTTGGACATTGGGCATGGATCCTCCACAGTCTTTCTTCTTGCCAGCAGGGACCCAGCTGTGACTACCCAGAAGATGGTGTTGATGGAATGACTTAGCATCGTCCTGGGCCCCCAATGACGCTGTGGCATGGTGCCACCTGCTTGCCTGGTGCCATTCCCATTGAGGTTACTACATGGAGGAGTAATCAGGTTTTCCCATATCACAGGCTCACAGCACCATAGGCTTAGACTAACTAAGGCAAATGGAAAAAGGAAGGTAAAACACTACTAGAGGGGGCGTTATGGGCTGAATTCTGTTGTCAATCCTCCCAAAATTTATATGCTGAAACCCAATCCCCAGTGCTCAGAATGTGACTGTGTTTAGAGATATTTAAAGAGGTAATTAATATAAAATGAGGCCATTAGGCTGGGCCCTACTCCAATCTGACTGGTGCTGTTATAAGAAGAAGAAATTTGGCCGGGCGCGGTGGCTCAAGCCTGTAATCCCAGCACTTTGGGAGGCCGAGGCGGGTGGATCACGAGGTCAGGAGATCGAGACCATCCTGGCTAACATGGTGAAACCCCGTCTCTACTAAAAATACAAAAAACTAGCCGGGCGTGGTGGCGGGCGCCTGTAGTCCCAGCTACTCGGAGGCTGAGGCGGGAGAATGGCGTGAACCCGGGAGGTGGAGCTTGCAGTGAGCCGAGATCGCGCCACTGCACTCCAGCCTGGGCGACAGAATGAGACTCCGTCTCAAAAAAAAAAAAAAAAAAAAAAAAAAAAAAAAAAAAAAAAAAAAAACAGAAGAAATTTGGGGCCAGGTGTGGTGGCTCACGCCTGTAATCCCAGCACTTTGGGAAGCCAAGGCAGACAAATCACCTGAGGTCAGGAGTTTGAGACCAACTTGGCCAATATGGTAAAACCCTGTCTCTACTAAAAACACAAAAATTAGCTGGGCGTGGTGGCGGGTGCCTGTAGTCCCAGCTACTCAGGAGGCTGAGGCAGAAGAATCGCTTGAACCTGGGAGGCAGAGGTTGCAGTGAGCCAAGATCTTGCCATTGCACTCCAGCCTGGGCAACAGAGTGAGATTCTGTCTCAAAAAAAAAAAAAAAAGAAGAAGAAGAAGAAGAGGAAATTTGGACATACAAGGTGGCAACAGACATGCACATGCACAGAGGAAAGGCTGTGTGGGGACACAGCAAGAAGGCAGCTATCTGTAAGCCAGGGAGAGGGGTTCCAGAGAAAACCAACCCTGCCAACACTTTGATCATGGACTTCCAGCCTCCAGAATGAAAAAACAAATTTCTGTTGTGTAAGCCCCAGCCTTGGTATTTTGTTATGGCAGCCTGAGCAAATTCATATGGGGACCTACTCGTTTTTTTCCCTCCCTTCTTCCCTTCTACCCTTGTGCCCATCAAACATTTACTGAGCCCCTAATTTGCACATGGTAGTGTGGGCCATGAAGAAATGTATATGGCATGTTCCCTGCCTCTTAGAACTAGCTCATCAGATGTGGAAATGGCTCCAGATTTTTTCCAGCTAAATCCCAGGAACATACACCTAGAAGTCCTTCTCCCCCTTGAACTTTTGAAAGGACGCTCATTTTTGGAGCTGCCCCCACCCTGAATTCTGCCCCTTTCTGTTTTTCCTGGTTCCTTCCTCAGAAGGTCTCCATTGCCCTCCCATTTTGTGATGTGCACCCATCCTTCTCTTTCCCAATGGTAATCTTCCCTGACCTTCAAGGGCATCTTTATGGAGGAAGGGGCATTGGAGCTATGACTGTGCATCTTTGTCAGGAGCGTGACCTTCACCTGGCATTGTCAGGTTCACCTAGTGCATGTCCTGCCCACATAGGAGACTGTGAGCTTTGCAGACAGAGGGAGCTTATCTTTAATATCTCAGCATCTCCCATAGCCACTTGCATGCTGTAGGCGCCCAAAAAATAGGAACCATAGGGATGAAAGAAAACCCAGCAGATGGTGTCATCCTGGGACCCTTTCCCCTGTGACCATCTGCCTAGTCTTAGACATAACAGCTCCTGCCTTATACCATAAGACATACAACAGAAGATTCATATTTTTATCTTAGCAACTTACAAGCTGTACGGAACGGGATTCCAAACTTCCCTTGGATGTTATTCACTAACACGATTTGGCCTGTTCTCCGGGAGATCATGTTGGGAAGCAGGGCTGGAAAACACAGGACAAAGAGTCATGGTTAAAACTTTGCGACTGAGTTAGGCAGCTGCCGGCAGACCCCTCCCCCGGCTCCCCTTCATCATGGGGCTCTGCTCCCTCCATGGTAATTAGATTGCAGCAGGGCAGCGGAGATGGAATGAACCCTGCAATCGTTTATCCAGCGTTCCCAAAGTGTGGGCTGGTGAATTGCTGGGTGATTTTAAATTGGTGCTTTCCCACCAATGTGCATTTAGTGACACTGATTTCTTTTTATTAAAGGCATGTTTATATTTATTGTGTTTTCCTCTCGACTTTTGTTTAGATGCAGGGGGAACACGTGCAGATTTGTTACATGGGCATATTGCACTCAGGTAGTGCGTGTGGTACCCAATAGAATAGAACAGACGCTGATCTCAGTAGTGAGAAAGTCATTCCCATTTCAATTCTCCTGCTATGGCCTCCAGAAGGAAGAAGGAAGTCTCACAATGGTTCTAGTACGTCTTTAACGCCTCTCTTGCACGTGCTAATCTTTTAACAAAGAGAGGGAAGATTCTGACGTTCTCAGGCTACCTTGGGAGAACTTACTTTGTTTAATTTTCAGGTTGCCCTTTATTTATTGAGAATGAAAGAGGTTTTAAATTTATGTTGGTTTTATACACATTTCCTCCTAAAGTGAATTTAATTTAAAAATGAGAAAATTCAGAGAAAGGTATTAAATTAATAATAGTACAGGCAGAATGGGGATATGGCAAAAAGTGAAAAGACAGTACTCAAAGAGTCAACTTTCAGAATGATCTGTGAAACCCAGCACCTCCATGTTAAAGATGGACAAACTGGGCCGGGCTCAGTGGCTCACGCCTGTAATCCCAGCACTTTGGGAGGCTGAGGTGGGTGGATCACGAGGTCAGGAGATGGAGACCATCCTGGCTAACATGGTGAAACCCTGTCTCTACTAAAAGAATACAAAAAATTAGCCAGGCGTGGTGGCGGGTGCCTGTAGTCCCAGCTACTCAGGAGGCTGAGGCAGGAGAGTCACTTGAACCCGGGAGGTGGACCCGGGAGGTGGAATTTGCAGTGAGCTGAGATCATGCCACTGCATTCCAGCCTGGGACACAGAACGAGACTCTGTCTTGAAAAAAAAAGAAAAGAAAAGAAAAGAAAAAAAAAACCAAAAACAAGATGGACTAACTGAGGTCCAGAGCTAGGGACTAGACCCAGGGTCCTTAGTGAGGGCTAACCAGGAAGAGAAACCAATTCTGGCCCTTTTCCACTCCACTTTCTTTGTTCATTGCTTTGATGCCAGTGAACAGTCTCTGTTAAAGGTTGATAGATGACACACTTGTGCTGGTGTGTTTGCTGTGTCCACAGGAACTGGACTGGAGGAAACTGTTATCTCTGGGACAGCATTCTAGAAGCTCTGGAAAGTCATCTTTCTGCCCCAAATGCTTCTTTCTCTTCATCTGTCTTAGTACTCGGAATCCGGAATCCGATTGTTAGAGGTGTCCAGCATGGGAGCTGGTTGTAGAGACGGTAATTGCAAGATCATGCTAGATCTTAGACCTTGCCAGGACACCCAACTCCCTAAATGGAGGCATTCTCCACATTACATTCCCCCTGAGCTTCTGCTTTGATAAACTTTTATTTTTTTGGAGAGCAGGGGCTTCAACTTTTCTTTCTTTTAGACGGAGTCTCAGCCCGTCACCCACGCTGGAGTGCAATGGCGTGATCTCGGCTCACTGCAACCTCAGCCTCCTGGGTTCAAACGATCCTCCTGCCTCAGCCTCCTGAGTAGCTGGGATTACAGACATCCACCACGATACCTGGCTAATTTTTGTATTTTTAGTAGAGACAGGGTTTCACCATGTTGGCCAGGCTGGTCTCGAACTCCTGACCTCATGATCTATCAACTTTTCATTCTACTCTGTGGTCATTTCCAGCCCCATTTTCCAGGCTTCAGACCGGCGTTTGAACTTGGTGGTGAGAAATCTGCACCTGGGTGTCTCCTAGGCCCCTCAGACAGGTTCACATAGGAATCACCATCTTATTCATTAAAGGGAGACAACCTCCTGCCTTCCCTGTTTCTGTGAAGGGATTGACAGAATACTGGGTCTCTTGTAACTTGGTAATAAGTCCTTTTTCTTCTTCATTTCTGAGGACAGAATCTTTACCTTTGACCAACTGTCATGGTTGGAAGCAGATCAACCGCAAGGTTGATACAGCAGAATGTACACAGTTGTTGAGACAATTGTTGGAGGATGAGACAATTGTTCAGAGACGTCGAATTGGAGGGAAGCCAGAGATGTAAGGAGAGAGAAGTAAAAGGGCAAAGCTTGGGTGGGGAGAGGGGTTTCACAGAGAGGGTGGTTGAAATATGCCAGTCAGATACTTCCTGGGTTCCTTTTCCTACATAAACATTGAAAATGGGAATGCTGAAAGCTTTCACCCAATAGGTAGGGGATTTTCTAAGGGGACTGGAGAATTCCATATAGAATAGGATGACTGTCTGGCTATTTAACAGAGCCCTCTGTAGAATCTGGTGGCCCAGATACCCATGGGAAAGTCAAACTCACAAGACCTTTTGTCAATGTGATGGGGCCAAAGTAATTGGCATCCATGATCTTTTTGTCGAGCTCCAGAGAAATCTTATGGGCAGGCCCCTTCACCTTCATGCTGGAATTGTTGATGAGGATGTCCACACAGCCATAGCAATCCAGGACTTCTTTTGCCACATCTGGGACGCAGCTGATGTCTGAGAGGTCCAACAGGACCAACTTTGGGGTGAATGTCTGCTGAACCAATGACAGAGTCAGGGTATGTGGGATCTCCTCCCTCTTGCAGACCTTGGGAGCCCTCGATCTAAAAGCCACCCATTTTGAAATTCAAAGATCATGAAATGACTGGAAAAAAAAAAAAAAAGACGAACAAGCAGAAATGATTCTGGGATGGAGGATATTGCCAGAGAATTCATTCTTGGGGACCAGGGCAAAAACAACAAATCTTGACGTGAATATGCAGCAATAAGTCTAAACTCTTGGCCAAGATTCCAGAACTGATAAATGAATATCACCCTTCGCAGCAGTCCCCTTGCAGGTTGGCACTGACTCCAGGGGTGGCATCATTACTTTTAACAGTTCTGAGCTCCTTTGTGGAAATTGCTTTTCAACCTGGCTTGCAAGTTGCAAAATAAATAAATAAATAAATCCATCACAGGACTTCATAGCCACATTTTAGAAAACTAAAATCACACACTCAACACAATATTTTTGAAACATCTGCTTACTAAGTGCCAGGCATTGTGTTTAGCCAGACACTTGCTGCATTGACTCTGTTGATCCAGGGATGTGTAGGAGGGTGGACAGATGGGAAAATTGATGACACTGAGTGGTAAATGCAATCCCAGTGTTTGACAAAGACTAGTCCTGAGATATGCCCTTGAAGAGAGGGTTCTGTGGTCAAAATTGCTTGGGAAACACAGACTGTTCTCCAAGTTCTTCTTGGAGATACACAGTGCACATTGGCATATTAAAGGCTCTGAAAAGTCCTACAGTGAAGAAACTGGACAAGCTTAGCTTAACTCAGTGTTTCTCACACAACTGACCACAAACCCTCGCTTTTACCCAGTGCCTCATCACATCCCTAGAAACACACTTTGGGGCATTCTGTGTTGTCCTGTTTGATTCATCTCCTCAAATATCAGACTTACCCCTGAATTACTTTGAGCTGTTCCTAACCACCAAATGCAACCTCAAAGGTAAAGATTCGAAAAAAGTATCCTGAAGGGAGCTCCCTGACCAATGCTCCAGAAAAACCTTTGGAAACTACGGCCTCATTGAAAGAAGTGTTCACTTTCTGGGAGACTTCTTGGGAAGGGATCTCATTTATCTGGTTTCTTTGATGGAGATGTCAGTTAAGGTATTAAAAAAAAAAATGGCTGTGTTTGTGATCACAGCCCATACCTGCAACATCCTCTGTCTTCTGGATCCTTCTTGAGTTTGAGTTATATAGGGTCAGGGCAAGGGGCTGTGGCTACAGAACACGATTTTTCGTGGTGGGTAGTCAAAATAAGTCAACCCCTTATGAATGGCAAACATGACCCTATGCCAAGGTCATTGGGTTCATTACCCCACATTCCCCAAAGCAATCACTACATTTCCTCCACTTGGTCCAAGAGTTGGTCCTGAATGATCAGTGGAGGCTGGGAGTGCCCAGGAGTTACCCACCCCAACTGCTGGAAGACCTTACCTTGCCGGGGTCAGCCACGCTGATCAAGGCGTCGTATAGGTTCTCCAGCCTCTCCCAGTTCTTTCCACATAGCACCAGCCTTGCCCCACCCGTGTGGAACACCCGAGCACACTCTGTGGGGAAGAAGGAAACGGGGCAGGACACACTGTGTGGGTGGAGCCGCTGACAGTGAACCCCCTCTCTTGGGAACCCATGAATTCAAAAAACTCAGAAGTCTCAGCACCACGAGGTCCTGTAGGGGTCACTTCATTCAACTCCCTCCCCAGGCTGGAATTTTTGTCATTTCCAGCCTCCACTTCATTGCTTCCGTGAAAGGGAGCTCATGGTGGAGTGAGACCACGCCTCCTTTGTTAGAAAGTTCTGATTATTGGAAATTCTTCCTTACACTGAACAGAAAGATGAACCTGCCGACCTGGCCCCCCAGGACCGCAGCCCTAGAGATATCTCAATCTGAAGATAAGGGAGACACACCACCATGTTTTTTCAAATCAAACATCACCAGTTTCCTCCACATTTTCTCTGGGGATAATACCAGGGTTCTTTGTATTTAAAAGTAAACCTACTTTCTGTCTAATTAATTTTCCTCTGGACTGATTCCCGACTCACCCAATGTAGCACTTTCTCAACTGAGTGTTAGCTGGTAGACAAACAGAATTCTTGTGTAGCAATACTAACGATACTTAAAAGCAATAGAAGTTCACAGATTTGGAGAGTTTCCTTGCTGTAGGAACTGCTGAAAGATATGTACATATCTCTTACATATCTCTCTAGTTCATTTAATACTCACAATAACCTTATGAGATAGTATCTTTAGGTTGGGTTCTCAGGAAGCAGACTCTGAGTCAAGGATTCAGGTGGCCAGGATTTACTGAGGGCCTGCTCTTCAGAGACAGCCTGTCTGGGAGGGAAGTCATGGAGTAGGGGCCAGGAGAGGATGTGGTCTCAGGAAAGTCTAGCTTTGGCTTGATCCAAGGAAGACTCTGGAGTCTAAACTCTATTGCACAGCTGGAGGCAAGAGGATCAGCCTTTGTACACCAGTGTCAGTCACTGATGTGGGCTGCCCTCTCTGGGGGTACGTGCATAAGCTGTGTAACTCCTAGGCAGGGCAGCGTCCACTGGCAGAAGACAAGTCTTTGGGAAAGGAGGTACCTGCACGCCATTTGCAATCTGCACGCCATTTGCAATCTGCACGCCATTTGCAGCCAGCGTTTACAGTGCCTGGGAAATGGATGAGCTGACCAAGTACGGGGATCTGGAAGAGGCACCAACAGCACCGACTCCAGGGAAGAACCTGTTATTGTCTCATTTACACCATGAAGTGGTGGACTCAGACTGGCTGGGAACATGGAAGGACAGCCTGGCAGCCTGGTGCCCAGTGGAGGCTGGGTATCCCAAGTGCTGTGGCTCCAAGTGAACTCAGGGCTGCGTGATTTTCTCCAGCAGGGCCCAGAGCCTGCTGCAGGTAGAGAGAAGGGACTGGCTAGACAGGACTGTTGGTCAGGGCTTGGTAAGGGGCATGACGGGCAGGGAAGTTGTGGTATTGGAGAGATGGAGGAATTGAGGTGCTGGACTATGAAGTGTAAATCAGGTGGGAGCAGGAGTGAAGGCAGAAAAGGCCAAGAGAGGACCCAAGCAGAGAGTTGTGGGGATAAGAGGTCTCCATGAGGCCTGAAAACAGGTGTACTGGGAATCCCTGAGAGAGCTGGGAGGACGGTGCTGGGAGAGCTCAGTCTGCTGACGGAGGGAAACCCGAATCCAGAAGTAACTGGGTTAACAATGTCACCTTGAATTGTTAGGGCTGCAGAGAAGGAAAGATTCCTCTCAATGCAGGTGTTTTATTTATACAGCTCATGATGAGTCTGGATGACAAAATCCAATAAAGATGTCAATCTGTCTCCAAGTTAAATTGATCCAGTAAGTCAGGATCCCAACAGGTCTTGGGAAATGACAGAAAAGTCTACACGTTACATGGCATATTTTGCACACTTTAATTGGAATACTCTATGAAGGAAAGCAAAGAACATTTCGAAAAACAGTTGTTAAAATATATTGTAAAACTACAGAAATTAAAGAGTCAGCCGTTCAAGTCTAGATAGAAATATCGGTAATAAATAGAGTCAGGTATTGAGGAGTATTTAGTGTATGATAAAGTTAACATGTTGAATCAATGGGAAAAGGATGTATTACATAAAGAGTGGGGGCCGGGCGCGGTGGCTCATGCCTGTAATCCTAGCACTTTGGGAGGCAGAGGTGGGCAGATCACTTGAGGTCAGGAGTTTGAGACCAGCCTGGCCAACATGGTGAAACCTCGTCTCTACTAAAAATTCAAAAATTTAATCCCAGCTACTTGGGTGGCTGAGGCAAGAGAATCTCTTGAACTCAGCAGATGGAGGCTGCGGTGAACTGAGATCACGCCGCTGCACTCCAGCCTGGGCAACAGAGTGAGACTCTGTTTAAAAAAAAGGGGGGGGCGTTATTTGAATCCCTATTTGGGAGGGAAAAAAAGCTGGATGCATTACACCAAAATATACTAAATAGTGAAATATAAAAACAGAACCAAAACAGAACTAGAAGAAGGTAGAGACGAATATATACCTTTCACTGGGGAGGGCTCCTGAGCATCCATTGAAGGAAAAAAAATCCTAACAGAAATGATTTATGGATTGTACCCTTTTAAAAAAAACCTTCTTGACTGGGCATGGTGGCTCACGCCTCTAATCCCAGCACTCTGGGAGGCCGAGGCAGGTGGATCACGAGGTCAAAAGATCGAGACCATCCTGGCTAATGTGGTGAGCCCCTGTCTCTACTAAAAATACAAAAAATTAGCCAGGCATGGTGGCGGGTGCCTGTTGTCCTAGCTACTTGGGAGGCTGAGGCAGGAGAGTGGCGTGAACCCGGGAGGTGGAGCTTGCAGTGAGCTGAGATTGCACCACTGCACTCCAGCCAGTAGAGACAAAAAAAAAAAAAAAAAAAAAAAACCAGAAAAACAGAAAAACAAAACAAAACAAAACAAAAACCTTCTTACAGAAAAAAAAAAGAAAGAAAAACACCCACAAATAAAGGACAAGACAAATTTATAAAAAGTATTTATAATATATATGTCAGAAAAGAGTTAATTTGATATATGAAAAAACTCTTACAAATCAACTAGAAAAAAGATAAAAATGCTAATAAAGAAATTCGTTAAGGAGATGAGTAAGCAATTCACAAAAAATGTATCAAGATACAGAAGATGAGTGAATATCAGTAATACCTAAATGCAAACTAAAACACGGGACGGTTCCCTGCTGCCAGGAGCCCAGCTTCCTGTCTTATGGGCAAGATCCTGGGCCCAGCCAATGCCCTGAGGGCAGAGGAAAGGAAAGCCGGGACCTCTCCATCGGAGGTGGCCTGCGGAGCCAAGGAAGTCACAGCCATCAATGGCCAGGGTAGGTCATGAGTTGGTTGAGAGCTCATCTGAAGTCTGCCCAAGAGGACCTCTCGGAAGGTCAGTGGAACTCCAGAGGACAGGGTTGGTGGGGAGTAGACTGCCCGGGAACCAAGGGGTGAGGAGGGACTGAGCGAGTGGAGAAAAAACCCACATCTCCCATTTCACAGAAATGAATAATCCTAGGGAGGCCTCTGAAAGGTGCATAATAGTGCCCACAAGAGAAAGATTCAGACCCAGTTTTAAACAGGGACCAGGCCGATGGACCTTGAAGCCATCTTATAGCGCTGTCAGTCGGGTGAGGGTTTTTTTTGCTCTCCCGTCTTGCCTCCTTCCAGTCCCTGAGGCCCTAGAAGCCTAAGAAACAGCAAGAAGCTTCCCTCCAACTTGCACTAGCTGTGGGGAGGAGCAGAGAGGAGGAAAGAAAGTTCGAATTCAATGAAAATGGCCATGTTATCAGGTGTTAAACTGGGCATCCCAATTCCCGAATCAATGATCTCTTTCGGGACCCACCATGACCAAAGGATTTTGCAAAATCTAGTAGTAATCGGAGGCCGGGTGTGGTGGCTCACACCTGTAATCCCAGCACTTTGGGAGGCCAAGGCGGGTGGATTACCTGAGGTCAGGAGTTTGAGACCAGCTTGGCTAACATGGTGAAACCCCTTTTTACTAAAAATACAAAAAAATATTAGCCAGGCGTGGTAGTAGGTGCCTGTAATCCCAGCTACTCGGGAGGCTGAGGCAGGAGAATCGCTGGAATCCGGGAGGCAGAGGTTGCAGTGAGCCGAGATCGCGCCATTGCACTCCAGCCTGGGCAAAAAGAGCAATAGCAAAACTCCGTATCAAAAAAAAAAAAAAAAAAAAAAAAGTAATCAGAAAAGTCAGGAACAACCTGATTTTTTTTTCCCTCAAGCTACAGAGGAAGGACGCTTCCCTCTGAATAAATTTCAGGTGGACTGTCTCACGACACCCTTGATTTATGCTTGCTCATGACGGGTTACTCACATAAGCATCCCCCTGAAAGGAAAGGAAGGATGCATTCACACAGGGTGTCCCCAAGCATGTGGGGTTCTAGGTGTATCTTGTGTTCTTTTTACTTAAAAAAATTCTTTTAAATACATATGGCTTTTATAACAGAATTCACTAAAAGAAACTTCTGTGGGTAGCAGAGTCTAGCCTTTCCGCATTTCAGCTGTCGTTCTGGAGCAGAATGAAGCTTGGATTTTACAAATGAGAGGAGTGAGGTTCAATGGGTTGAAATGAATCACCTGGAGTCTGGCCAGCAGGGAAGCCAGGATGTGACCCCCACAGGAGTGTGACATCCAGGTGGTGAGTAACGCATTTTCCACACTAGGCTCCTCTTGGCCAATGCCTACTGCTGAGAAAGGGACACGTTGAGGGTGAGGGTGCATTTTCACTCCTCGCTCCCTCCCTCTTGTGATGATGAGCTTTTTTTTTTTGAGACGGAGTTTCATTCTTGTTGCCCAGGCTGGAGTGCAGGGGCGCAATCTTGGCTCACTGCAACCTCTGCCTCCCGGGTCCAAGGGATTCTCCCGCCTCAGCCTCCCGAGTAGCTGGGATTGCAGGTGCCTGCCACTACGTCTGGCTAATTTTTGTATTTTTAGTAGACACAGGGTTTCCCCATGTTGGCCAGGGTGGTCTCGAACTCTGACCTTAGGTCATCTGCCCGCTTCGGTCTCCCAAAGCGCTGGGATTACAGGCCTGAGCCACCACACCTGACCCCAGAGCATTATTTGCAGCAGGGCACTGGAGTAGGTGAGGGGCCTGCGAGCAGGAGCCAGATCAAATCTCTGGCGTTGGCCTTGTTAGAACAGACAGCTGGGAGCATTCTTCCCCATCACGCCATTTCCCTTCTCCGCTAACACCTTGCGTTGCCCAGGTGTGCCTGGGAGGCGGGAGCCCAGCGGCGTGCTCAGTGCCTCAGTGCTGCTGCAGCCAAGCCTAGAGGCACTGCCCCCAAAGAAGTCATTTCTGCTGAAACCAGGTCTTTGGTATACCTGAGTGTCCTTATTTCTATTCTTTTATCAGCTCAGCATGTATCTAGCACTTTGGTACCCGGCTTTTTCTTTTTGATTCAATAAACATAAATTGAGCCCTTCTTTCTGTGTTTCATCAATCTAAGATGCCATCGATGATGAGCTGTTGCCTGATTTCAGAGATAATACATGACGTTTAATTTTAATTTTAATTTTTTTGGGGACAGGGTCTCACTCTGTCACCCAGACTGGAGTGCTGTGGTGTGATTTCAGCTCACTGCAACCTCCACCTCCCGGGTTCCAACGATCCTCCCACCTCAGCCTCCTGAGTAGCTGAGAATGCAGGCGCATGTCACCACACCCGGCTAAGTTTTACGTTTTCTGTAGATATGGGGGGGTCTTACTATGTTGCCCAGGCTGGTCTCGAACTCCTGAGTTCAAGTGATTCAGCCACCTCAGCCTCCCAAAAGTGCTGGGATTACAGGTGTGAGCCACAGCGACATTTTAAAGGGTGGCCTATGGGGATTGTAAGATGCTATGGATTGAAAGACAATCAGTCTGATTTCAGAAATGTTGAAAGGAGAGAAACTGTGCCTTTGAGGTGACAACACACAGGCAGGGCTGACGTTCAGCTGTACCCTCTGAAGCAGCTCAGGTGCAGGGGTTGGGTATTCTGAAAGTCATTCTTTTTTCAAATTAATTAAAAATAAATTGATTATTAATTAAATTAATTAAAACAAATCAATTATTAATTAAATTAGTTAATTAAAATAAATAAATTTATTTTTGAGATGGAGTCTCAGTCTGCCACCCAGGCTAGAGTGCAGTGGCATGGTCTCGGCTCACTGTAATCTCTGTCTTTTGAGTTCAAGCAATCCTCCTGCCTCAGCCTTCCAAGTAGTTGGGATTACAGGTGAGAGCCACCATGCCCAGCTAATTTTTGTATTTTCAGTAGAGACGGGGGTTTCACCATTTTGGCCAGGCTGGTCTCGAACTCCTGATCTCAAGTGATCCGCCTGCCTTGGCCTCCCAAAGTGCTGGGATTACAGGTGTGAGCCACTGAGCCCGGCCTTGATCAACACTCTTGTTGCAGACACAGTGGGTACAAGGTGACAGGATTCCTGGCTTGGCCGAATCCTGGAGGTTTGGAGCGAGGACTAGATGCCCTGACCTTTGTCTGTCTGTTTGATTTCCCTAGTAAACAACTTGGCGTGGCACTCCCTGCTGCTCCCGGTGCCACCCATGGGGTTCATGCAGGTTCCATGGCAGCAGGGTGTGCAGTGGCTGTGCAAAGCCTGCATCATCCTCTCCACGCCCTGGACTTGAGACACGCAGCAGTTGGAGCCTGGAATCACTGTCGTCAGCAGCGTGGGGAACTAGGCGTTTATTTAAGGTCACACACGTCCAGCATCTCAAGTTACTGCTAAGTACTGGAAATGTATTTTTTTCTTCTTTGCATTTCTTTCCAGGGTGGGTCAATGAGATATAGTAAAAAAAAGAACAGTGACAGTAGACAGGACAAGCTAGGCCCTGAGGTTCTGCAAAGGCTGTTTCCCTCATAAGATGCATTTCCTGGGTACCTGGTTTGTGTCATGTGTGACTACAACTGAATGAGGTGTTTTAAAAATGAATCAGATGATTAAAACAAATACACATCTCTCAACGATCAATAAAACTGTGTTTCTACCTAATAAGACACAAAACTAGCAAGGCTACAGAAGAACTGAGCAGCCTCGCCGACCAACAGGATCGAATCCACATGTATAGGACAATGGCAGAACGCACATTCTTTCCAAGCACTCGCGGAACCCATACAGAGATAGATCATAAGACAAACCTCAGCAAATTTCAAAGAATTGAAATCATACAGAGCGTGTTCTCCAACCATGTTGGGATCAAACCGGAAAACAATAAAACAAATTTGCAAGAACACACTTATCCAAACGAGGGCCTTCCCTGATCACCTGTCACTTTTAGAAGTTATTCATTAAATACACATTTTCTGAGTATGTCAACCAAGCATTGAGCTAGGTGCTGAGGCTGCTGGATGAACAAAACACAGGCTCCAGCACCGAGAAGCCTGTATCTAGTGGACTCACAGAGAAACACACAGATACAGCATGAGAAATACACTAATGCGGTATGCACTTGCAAGGGGCCAGTTAAGAAACTGGTCCCACAAGGATCATTCAAGAGGAAGGAGCAATTAAAGGTGTCAGGAAAGGCTCCAGGTAGAGGCTGTATCAGGGAATCACGTATTAGCAGCTTGGTGCAATGCCAGACAAAGATGCACCATTTGGAGAGCAAATTTTCCCCAAAACCTTCTGTTCTGAATGGCTTTAAGTGAGCATCTCTTTTCCAGCTCTCCAGGGCAGCACACTCCCTGTTGTCTTGTGTCTGGTCTGATAGACAGACGTGTGTGCCCTGGCTTGCCCCTGAAGAAGAAGGAGTTTGAGTTTGTGTACCTCGCTTGCCTTTGATGCAGGATATCCTCTCTGGGAATTGTGTATGGGGCCACTTAGAGAGAGAGCTTAGTCTATCTGCCTTATGCTTTGTTTTTTATCTTACAAGATGGACCCGGGTTGATCACCCACTGAAATCTAAGCCATCCTCAAAGCGTGCGGATTGGCTCCCACTGGGATGCCGAAGAGGATGAGTAGCAGGCTCTGAGAAAATTCTCAGGGAGGTTACAAACGTTCCCACGATGGCGGCACCATGCGGGTAAGTGCCCAGCCCCCCAGAGGGACTCTCAGGGGGCAATGCTCAGGACATAGTGGACTCAATGGACACTTACTGAGTTACTAATGAATGTTGGACTGTGTGGGATCTGTGCTCTATTAAAAATAATAAAAACTACAGCAAAAGTTGTGCTAACTATATCACATACAAAGTTGTACTACCATTGTCTGGAAGGACAGAATCAGAATTTTGCAAACTTAAGGACAATTTACGGCCTCTCATGTCATAGATGTCACCAGCAGAAGGGTCCCTCTGAGGCTATATAATTCAGGGGTTGCAAATGCAAATGCCTTCAATGCCAGAAAGTGCAATGATTGAAAGAATCAGGCCAAATGTGATACAATAGGGATGGGTGGGGTATGTGGCCCAATAGTGTGGGCATGTTTTACCTATATGCGTTCATGATCATCATTACTAACCCTTGAGTGATATCCGCTGCAGCTCCAGGTACTGCTCTAAGTGCTATACATCTATGAACTCATTTATTCCTCACAGTGGCATCGTGAGGTAGAGCCTCCTGGTACCCTTGCTTTACAGAGGAGAAGTTTAAGGCAGAGAAGTGAAGTAACCAGCTAGTCATTACTGGAGCCGGGAACTGAACCCAGCTCCTGAGTCTGGGCTCACAACCAGTACGCTGCCCCAGCTCAAGGCTTTGCGTTTTCAAAATTTCTGGAAACCTCATGAAGCCAAAACAAATCACATCTGCAGACCCATTTTAGCCCTTAGGCTGTGAGTTTGCAATCCTAGATATTCCACCGCCCTCATTTTTCAGGAATCTGCAGCCTCCAAAAGATGGGAAACTTGCTGGTTAATGACAGAAGCTGGGAGAGAACACAGAAGGGGATCCCCTCCCACCTAGCAGGTTTGCCCACACACCACCCTGCCACCCTGCCAGTCCCTGGGGGGCAGAAATGGGCACAGGTGGGAGCAAAGCCAGCTTACCCTTGCCCAGTCCTGAGATGGCATCGGTGATCACCACCACTTTGTTCTGCACAGCTGACTTTGACCACAGCCTGGACACCTCTTGATAGATGAAGAGGAGGCCACTGATTCCCAGCAGCAGCAGGGGCAGCAGCAGCATAGCCATGACTCCCATCTTGTTCTGGGGGACAACGGAGTAAGAGGGGATTGGCTTTGCAAAGAGACGCTGATCAGGGCACCCAGGGCAGGGGGAGGCCCAAGGCTGCAGGGAGCTCGGCTCTGTGCAAGCCTCCGAGTGGAACACCCAGTGGGCGTGCTAATCCCCAAATCTTCAACAAATAGGAAATGTACTCACAGTGTCTCCGAAAGCAAACCGAATCCAGGGGCCCTGCCCTCCCCAAAGGTTAATGACAGACTTAATTAAAATGGGTCTGCATTTTTGGAAGAAAATCCATGTGTTAAGGCCACTTGCTTGGGCCCTAATGGTTATTTATAGCTTTCAGTTGCACTAAAAGGCTGTCAGGGTAAATATAGTGTCTATTCTGATATTCAGGAACACATGCTGGCCGGGTCTGATTTCAGGGCTCCTGCCAAAGCTCTCCTGGCTTGCCTGACTATTAGAAGTTTCCTCTGCGGTTTGGGGCTGAGCACGAGGGATCCAAACCCGGGATTTTCAGCACAAACCTCCTTGCCCTCACTTCCGGTAACCCTCGTAATCAGGTAGTTTGGATGGATATGGCCGAAGACCATCTGGCCTTGGCTTTCTAGTTGGAGATGAAAAGCATAGAGAACTGCTAAAGAGAATGAAGTCTTTTGCAGAAAGAACCACTTGGAGGTGTGACAGGAAATATCAGAAAGAGCACACTTTTGGGGGTGTTTCTCACCTCTCTGAGCCTTAGCTTCCTTGTCTGTAAAACGGGCGGGACCACTGGGAGGACACACCATATCGAATAGGGTTAGCCTAGCGTAGATCCCGGGCCATAGGAAGGTAACTATTGTTATCTTTAAGGATACGAAGAATTTATCCCAAATGTGAAATATTTTCATTACATAAGGAAACTCAGTGGGATTAGAACTGGAGAGACAGAAACCCAGTTCAAGTACTGGAACCGTCCCAAACCGGAAGCCTAATCACAATCAGGTCTTAATTTGTGTGGTAAACAGTACTGGGCCAATCAGGAGTAGGACTAACAGCAGTGTGTGTACGTGTGTGTGTGTGTACATGTGTGTGTGCATGTGTGTGTGTGCATGTGTGTGTGCGCGCACGTGTGTGTGCATGTGTGTGCATGTGTGTGTGTGCATGTGTGCGTGTGTGTGTGTGTGTGTGTGCAGGGGGTAAGGAAGACTGTATTTCTTTCTTGGAAATTAGAAATAACCAGGAAAATTTAAAAAGTCCCAGCATTTTATTGACATTTAATATACATATTAGAAACACACACGTAAATGTAGAGCTTGGTGAATCTTCATAGACTGAACATATTCACGTGACCAGCACGCAGATCAAGAAACAGAACATTGCCGACATGCCCCACCATGTCTCTCTCCAGCACTGAGGGTAGCTACTTCCTAACTTTTAAAAGCCTATATACAGTTTTGCCTGTATGTGCATTTTCTTTGCTCAAACAAACTCTTGTCTAAAGTTTTTCTTTCTTTTTTTTTTTTTGAGAAGGAGTCTTGCTCTGTCACCAGGCTGAGGTGCAGTGGCACGATCTCGGCTCACTGCAACCTCCACTTCCTGGGTTCAAGTGATTCCCCTGCCTCAGCCTCCCGAATACCTGGGACTATAGGTGCCCACCACCACACCTGGCTAATTTTAGTATTTTAGTAGAGATGGGGTTTCATCATATTGGCCAGGATGATCTTGATCTCCTGACCTTGTGATCTGCCCACCTCGGCCTCCCAAAGTGCTGGGATTACAGGCATAAGCCACTGCACCTGGTCTCTTTTCTTTTTAAAAAGAGAGATCTGTGGCAGCTATGACAGTATTTACTTCTGTCATAATTTCCTTATATTAAATAGTTTTCTATATATTGAAATATTTCGTAATTGAAAAGAAAAAACAAAATAGTCAGAGAGAGAACATTAGAAACAGATGGATCCTGGCATTCTTCCTATTTACCTGTCCTCCCAAATGCTCTTGTTTTTAAATTTCTTTCTCTTTCTTTCTCTCTTTCTTTCTCTCTCTCTCTTTCTTTCTTTTCTTTCTTTCTTTCTTTCCTTTCTCTTTCTCTCTTTCTTTCCTTTCTCTCTTTCTCTCTCTCTCTCTCTTTCTTTCTTTCTCCTTTCTTTCCTTCTTTCTTTCTTTCTTTCTTTCTTTCTTTCTTTCTTTCTTTCTTTCTTTCTTTCTTTCTCTGTCTCTCTNTCTTTCTTTCTTTCTTTCTTTCTTTCTTTCTTTCTTTCTTTCTTTCTCTGTCTCTCTTTCTTTCTTTCCTTCTTTCTTCTTTCTTTTTTTCTTTTTTTTGTTTTTGAGACAGAGTCTCACTCTATTGCCCAGACTGGAGTGCAGTGGCATGATCTCAGTTCACTGCAACTTCCCCTTGCTGGGTTCAAGTGATTCTCCTGCCTCAGCCTCCCGAGTAGCTGGGACTACAGGCACGCGCCACCATGCTTGGCTAATGTTTGTATTTTTAGTAGAGACTGGGTTTCACCATGTTGGCCAGGCTGGTCTTGAACTCCTGACTTCAGGTGATCTGCCTGCCTCAGCCTCTCAAAGTGCTGGGATTACAGGCATGGGCCACCGCGCCTAGCTAATTTTTGTATTTTTAGTAGAGACGGGGTTTCACTATGTTGGTCAGTCAAATTGCTCTTTTTCTTTTCTCCCAAATTTTCATTGTGCGGATGATGGCTCCTTCCTGCATCACGTGGCAACTCAAAAAAAACCAAAACCAAAAACAAAAAAAAAGCCTGATTTCCTCATGCCCCATCTTTATATTCTGTCTTTCAGATGCAATGCAGACTTAACACAAGTGACCGGCAATGCTGGCCAGCATCTACATGATTGAAATGTCCTTTAACCTTCAGTTAATTTGGCAATTTTCTGATCTTCCCACAATCCCCCACCTCACCCCACCTGCCACACCACACTAACTTGTTTCTATAGCTGGCCCCTTGAGGTCAGGCAGAGCCTGTGTCTCCCGTGCCTCCCGCATCATGCTTTATATACACATATTCTTCAGATGCGTTTAATGAGTCAAAAATATTTACATGAGCAAACCTAATTCCTGTCTCATTAACTAGGCTAACTGATGTTTTCCTGGTCTTCAGAGAAGTCCCTATCAGCCCAGATGGTTCCAAGGGGGTTCACCAGAAAAGCAGTTAAGCTGTCAGTGTCGTGCAGACTCTGGGCCAATCTAATAAGTTTAGGGCTGAATTCGTGAATTCTGGAAAAATAGTTGGCTTCCTGGGGTCAGACTACCGCATTCTCAGTTCTTCCTCTGTGAATACCTTGTTCATTCCTGCCTAACCATCTTGAGTTAGCCACCATCTTTCTTTGCTGCCTCGTAAGAGGGAACAGAGACTCTTGCTCCTGAGTTCCCCAAACCTGGTTGGGGAAGATCACTGAGGACCAGAGCTGGCTCCATTTAATGATGAGTTTGTTGTTTAGAACAATGGACACCCTGGAGACTGCCTTGTCTGTGGGTGTAATAAGTAGACCGTAGACCTGGACAACTGACCTCAGCAGGCATTGTCTTTCCCAGAAATGAAAGGGGTTTTGATTCCTTCCTTCCAGGAGAAATGGCACAGTTCCCAGAACCTTGTAAACACCTGATAAAATTCACTGACTGATTCTCTAAGGACCGATGACTTTCAGGCTAAAAATGATTGGCGGGTTTGCACTCACTTGATCCTGCCTTTCTCTCAGACACGGTCACTGAGCCTTTCACCAGTGCTTCCCCAACTCACTGACAAAGACTCAGACCCCGCAACATCTCTTTGTCACCCACAGGACCTAACAGTGCTTTGCATCCGGGAGATGCTAGCAGTGAATCTTTCCATTGTGCCTACTAAGTAAGTGCCAGGCATAATTCTCAGATCATAATTCTCTTCACATATACTAACACACTTAGTCCTCACAGCTCTTAAAATAGGAAGGAGGGCCAGGCGGGGTGGCTCAAACCTATAATCCCAGCACTTTGGGAGGCTGAGGCGGGGCGATCACCTGAGGTCAGGAGTTCAAGACCAGCCTGGCCAACATGGCGAAATCCCATTTCTACTAAAAATACAAAAATTAGCTGGACGTGGTGGCAGGCACCTGTAATCCTAGCTACTCAGGAGGTCTGAGGCAGGAGAATCATGTGAACCTGGTAGGTAGAGGTTGTGGTGAGCCAAGATGGCGCCACTGCACTCCAGCCTGGGTGACAGAGCGAGACTCTGTCTCAGAAAAAAAAAAAAAAAATAGGAGGATTGTTTTTACAGGTAACAAAACTGAGGTGTAGAGAGATTAAGTGGCTTGCTCAAGGTCAAAGTGAGGAACCAGGATGTATATGCAGATTGTCTGACTCCAGAGTCCATGCTCTCAATCATGAGCTATATTATTTCCCATATAAAGCTAAAAAGGAGGCCGGGTGTGGTGGCTCACACCTGTAATCCCAGCACTTTGGGAGACCGAGGTGAGCAGATCACCTGAGGTCAAGAGTTCGAGACCAGCCTGACCACCTGACCAACATGGTGAAACCTCATCTCTACTAAAAATACAAAAATTAGCCGGGCGTGGTGGCAGGATACTCGGGAGGCTGAGGCACGAGAATTGCTTGAACCCGGGAGGCGGGGGTTGCAGTGAACTGAGATCGTGCCACTGCACTCCAGCCTGGGCGACAGACTGAGACTTTGTCTCAAAAATAAAATAAAATAAAATAGAAAGCTAAAAAGAGTCTATTTGACAGTGTCTGTGTGCATGTGTGTGTGTATACAAACATGCATATTCATATGCGTACATATACATATGAGTATATACAAATATAACCTTTTCCACTGCCAACCATAGATGCTGGGGGTACAGAGAACAGTTTTTGCATAGAAAAATGTAGCATGTGTGAGGGGGGAAAGATGAAAAGAGATGATTTCATTATACCAAATGAAAATCCAACTGGGTGTGTATTGCAGCAAAGACAGATGAAATGAGGCGCCTTGGTTCTGTTTCTTGAGGTGGAGGGCGGATACCTGGGCGTGTTCACTTTCCAAACATTTATGAAGCTGTACACTTGTGATTTGTATACTTTTCTCTCTGTGTGTTATACTTCAATAAAATTGATATTTAAAACATTTATAAGGAAGCAAAGTGCCTTGTGAGCTCAGAGGATGTAGCAAAGAATGGTTTTTTGACTTAAGCCTCAGTGACCAGTCACCTTCTGTCCCGCCCTGGTGTTTGATTGACCACTGGCTTTGTTCTCTAGGGGCCAAATGTACCATCTGATGATGCCAGTTGCCCTCACATGGCTCCAAAAATTCCTTCCTTTCTCCCTTCCTCCCTTCCTCCCTTCCTCCCTTCCTTCCTTCCTTCCTTCCTTCCTTCCTTCCTTCCTTCCTTCCTTCCTTCCTTCCTTCTTTCCTTTCTTCCTTCCTCTCTCTCTCTCTCTCTTTTTTTTGGAGTTTTCCTTTTGTTGCCCAGGCTGGAGTGCAGTGGCATGATCTTGACTCATTGCAACCTCCACCTCCTGGGTTCAACTGATTCTCCTGTCTCAGCCTCCCGAGTAGCTGGAATTACAGGCATCCGCCACCACGCCTGGCTAATTTTTTGTATTTTTAGTAGAGATGGGGTTTCACCATGTTGGCCAGGCTGGTCTCGAACTCCTGACCTCAGGTGATCCACCTGCCTGGGCCTCCCAAAGTGCTGGGATTACAGGTGTGAGCCACCGCACCCAGCCAAAAATGTATTTCTTTACCCATGTAACAAACCTGCACATGTATCCCGCTCTGAACCTGAAATAAAAGTTGATGAAGAAAATAAATAAATAAAAACAAAAACTGGTCCAAATAGTTTTTAAAAATTCATTTCTTCCCTGGCATCCTAAGCCACAGTGTTCACAGGTGTTTTTCACAAGAGAGAATTCAGGGAAGTCTCTCTCCAGTGTATTTCCGTCCCTGTAAGATGAGACTTTGACTTGAGAATGTGACAGTCACACAGGACCTGCCTACATGAATACATAGGGACGAAAAACCATCTGAAAGTACATGCACACTGCAAAGGGCAGAGGCTTGTGGGTATAAACTCTCCTGCTGTAGGTGAGCAAATGGCCCAGGGAACCCCAGCAGACATTCTCTGGGTTGGGTTTATTCCAGCAAGAATCCATTGTATTCATATATGCTTAGCGCAATGAAACACAAAATTCCACAGAACCAACGTTTGTCAGGCAGGTGCTCACGTTGAGCCCCAAACACACAAAGGTAGCTGGATTTTTTTTTTTTCATTTATTTTAGGACAGTGTAAGTTCTACAGTTCAGCATAAACAGATTTTTATTGGATTTAATTTTCCCAGAAATGATATGTTTACAAAACATATGAATATCATTTTTAAAATGGATCTGAGCAAGGACATATTGAAGGTTGTTAGAGTTTGTAGTCCGTTTCTTTTCTTTTCTTTTCGAGACATGGTCTCACTCTATTGCCCAGGCTGGAGTGCGGTAGTGCGATCTCTGCTCACTGCAACGTCCACCTCCCAGGTTCAAGTGATTCTCCTGCCTCAGTCTCCTGAGTAGCTGGGATTACAGACATGTGCCACCATGCTCAGCTATTTCTGTTTTTTGTTTGTTTGTTTGTTTGTTTTTTAGTAGAGACAGGGTTTCACCATGTTGGCCAGGCTGGTCTCGAACTCCTGACCTCAAGTGATCTGCCCACCTTGGTCTCACAAAATGCTGGGATTACAGGCATGAGCCACTATGCCCACCCCCACCTTTTTTTTTTTCCAAAAAACAAATTATATGTGGAACAAACTGTGGCCTGCATAACATGGTAGCAAGACATGGGATGAATTGACACAATATTGCAGCTGACCGGATTAGGAATCCTGCAGCCCACCACTGCCTCCAGCAAGACCTGCATGTTTGGTAATGTTTATTTTTAGAAGTAAAAGTGGCTGGCGATTTAATTTAAGCAGAACAATTCAAACATGTGTTCCACTTAAACTAAGATAAGATGTCATTCCATTTGACTGTGTGTTCATTTCTATTGTTCGACTGTCCTTCCAAACTGATTTTACGATAAGTAGAAACACAAAATTTCCAAGAAAAAATATTTTAAAAAATAACAGGAAACATATTTTGAAGTTTCTGTCTTCTTGATTCAAATGAAAAAGGAAGTATGAATAGTCGCACGTACTTTATTGTGTGTGTCAACTAGGAGGAAACATTTTTCTGGATTTTTCTGTCAACAAACCTATGCAGGCAACACCTTTTGCCTCCTTTGTAGTTAAAAAGACTTGCTTTCCCCTTTCTTCAACTCCTCTTCCCCTTAGTACTGGCATCCTCCCTCTTTCTTTGGTATCCTTATCAAATTCACTGTCATTGAGAAGCTCTCTTTCATACTAGAGTGTCAATGGTTGATATCTTCGGTAAGCAATATCGCACTTCAAGGTACTGGCATTTTAACAGGAATCAAAGGCTGAAGTCAAAGGTGTTTAGTAAAAGGTGAGAGGTGGAGGGGTGGGGATGGAAGCTCTCCCTGGACAACAGTCTCCTGAAGTCCAACCCAGAGGCAGGGTGTACATTGTGAGTGTCAGCGCCTGGCTTGTTTGCCTGTGCAGATGTGGCAGCCATGGACACCGGCTAGCATATGGACACCTTGCCTGGGGCGCCTGATGGGAGGTGCCCAGAAACATTCCTGAAGGCTTGTCCAGCAGGGCGAGGAGCAGCTCCTGTTTTCCAAACGCTCTCTGAAGCTTCGGGTTCCGGGAAGCTCTGTTGAGAGTGCTGACTGCCGTTCTGTGCGCGCTGCTTCTCGGTGAATTCCAGGCGGGCTGCCGTGAACCTGCTCATGGCCGTGACCGACACAGCCAGGCAGAGGGCGAAAGAACCCCAGGCGAGGCTGTCAACAGAAGGCACCGTTAGGAGAGGGCTGAGGGCTGTGATTCCGGGACTTCCTGCTGGGGGTCAATCTGGAGAAAAAAACAGCTCCTCATTTTACTCAATTTGGACCTGCATTTTGGATCACAAATCCCAGAGTCTAGTCAACGTATTGTTTAGCCCAAGGGTTAAGAGAATGGACTCTGGAGTCGCTGTGCTGGCTCTGCACCATGGCCCCACCTCGTATTAACCATGTGACCTTGAGCTGGTTGCTTTACCTCTTTGAATCAGTTTCCTCACCTGCAAAACTGGAATAATATCAGTGCTGCCGCCAGGGTGGCTGTGAGGAATTCAATGAGTGAATGCGTGGGACGTATTAATACTTAGTATGGCATCTGCTGCATAGAAGTTTACAAATTGTTGCTGTTGTTGGTTCTAACCCAGGACAGTGGCATTGGTATCTTTTTTTTTTTTTTTTTTTTTTTGACGGAGTCTCTGTCACTCAGACTGGAGTGCAATGGCATGATCTTGGCTCATTGCAACCTCTGCCTCCCGGTTCAAGCAATTCTCTTGCCTCAGCCTCCCGAGTAGCTGGGACTACAGGCGTGTGCCACCACATCTGGCTAATTTTTGGATTTTTAGTAGAGACGGGGTTTCACCATGTTGGCCAGGATGGTCTTGAACTCCCGACCTCAGGTGATCTGCCCGCCTTGGCCTCCCACAGGGCTGGGATGACAGACATGAGCCACCGCGCCCAACCAGCATCGTTATTCTTATATCCCCATCCAGACTGTAAGCCCGTTGCATACTGAGATGATGGGCTACACTTTTCATCCTTCATAGAACCCAGCACTGTGTTGGGAACATGGTAATTAGCATCTACTTTATACCAAAGGGTGTTCAAATGTTTGCATTATTATGAGATGAAGAGGTGGACAAAGAACCTAGGGAAGTAAAGCAAAATGTAGGGCTAACCAGAGACACTTCCCCATGGATAATAGTAAGATTAACAATAATAAACAGTCTTGCATGTATGCCAGATGCCGTGATGGGTACCGGGTTATCTAACTGAACACCTCAGAGCGACCCCCTGATGGGGGCACTGTAATAAGCTCCATTTTACAGATGAGGAAACTGAGACACAGAGAAGTTAAGCAACTTGTCCATGACCACCAGTTAGAAAGTGGGACATCCTGGATGCGGCTGCAAACGCTGTGAGTCCAGGTACTGCTGGCCAACTTGCGAGACGTTGCTGCCTCCTGATGCCGTGGGCTCGGTTAACCAGGGACACACGTCAGGGTTCTGGGGTGGGCCTGTCCTTGCTTCATCTTTTCTTTAAGTAGGTGATTATTTTGGTTTAAATGAGGGCAGAAACTCATTGCATCTCTCCACACCCCCACTGAAATGAGAGTAAAGGGATGTGTACTAGTGTGAACAGACAAGGACAAGAATTGGAGAGAAGACACAAGAGGATGGAAATGGCTGGGAGAGGGATGACTAATTCATAGAGTGAGGGATGCAACACAGAAAGTGTCTGCAATGAGGGCCACCCACAAGACAAGAAGGATACCTGTTATATCAGCACCGCTGTATCCTTGAGAGGTGCAGAACCTTGAGGCACAAATACGGCACAAAAAATCTGGCCTTTTCCCCAGTCTCCTCCTTACCACAGACACTCTCCCCCACCTCCCTTTCCCCCAGGAGAGCAAAGTTTTATTCTCTGGAGAAGGTGAATGGAAGGAAAGCCTCCAGATTCAGAGACAGGAGGTCCAAAGGAAGGCAAGGAAGGGGGCTGATCTGAAAATGGGATTGTATGGAAATCTGCACAGGAGTGGGAAGCTGTCCAGCCCTTTCCTATGCCTAACCTCAGAAATGATCAGCCAGGCATACGAGTTCACTCCACTTCCTGCAGATATTGGATGATTCCCTTCTGAAGACACTGACAGGTTGCAGATGGAACCTCTACAAACTGATATATGTGTGTTTTTGTGGAGTGGAATTCCAAGATTAAATAGATGGTGCCATACCCAATCACATGCCAAAACAACAACAAAAGAGCCTACCAATAGATAAATGCCAACCCTGCTCCAGAGCTTCCAATTATCCTTGACAATCAAGGATGCCAAGATTGTTGGGGGAAAGGTCCAACAACAAAGTGGGGAGGAGAAAGAATTCTCAAGGAAAGAGATAACACAAGGAACAAAAGAAAACAGCAACAAAAAACAAACCCTTTGGTTAATATCCTCAGAGGAACATGAGAAGAGAAGATGCTGTATCAATAAAACAAGATCAGGATATTATGAAAAAGGAACAGCTAGAAAACAAGGAAGAGCTTGGAAAATTAAAATAAGTGCAAAATAAGAATTCAATAGAAAGACTGGAAGACAAGTAAGGAAAAATTTTCAGAAAATATAATAAAAAGAGAAACAAAATATAAAGAAAGTAATAAGGTCCTTGAATAATAAACCCCAAAGACCTAATATCTAACTAACAAGAGTTTCCTAAAAGGAGAACAAAAAACTGAGGAAAGGAAACAATCAAAGGAATAATACAAATACAAAAATCACCATAATTCCAGGACACGAATATTCAGATTAAAGGCTCCCCACCCCAACCCCAAGCACATAGATGAAGGATGAATGTGGAGAAAAGAGAATCCTCACCAAAGGATATCATCATGACATTTCAGAACATTGGTCATAAAGAGAAGAAAACAACAGGCCACCTACAAAGGCACATGAATCAGAATGGTGCTGGACTCTTGACAGAAACTATGAATGCTAGAAGAAAATGGAGTATGGCCATCAAAATTCTATGGGAAAATGATTTCTAACAGAGAATTCTGCACTGTGCCAAACGATCAATCAAATATGGAGTATTGAATTTCCAGGCATGCAAGGAGTAAAATAATTTATCTCTCATTGGATCCTTTCTTAGGAAGCTACTGAAGGATGTACTCCCAGAAAAGGTAGATGTAAACTAAATAAGATAAGGCAATGGGACCCAAGAAACAGCATTCAAAGATAAGGGAGTGGTGCAGGGAAGTCTCATAACAGCTCTAGACAGTAACCAGCCTGGAATAGGGCTGGAAGTCTGAGGGCTTTGGGGGTTGGAAGTGAAACTGAGAAGCTAATCTGATTAGGTCCACCAAACCTAACCTGCCCTGCTTGCTTTCAGTTGCTTGCTTTTTTTCCTCCCTATGTAACTAAAAGCCACACCACTAAATTCTATAACTTAACCTTCACTGGCTTCCTTACAGATAACATTTATGATGTATATGTCACCATGGTAATGGTTGCTTGTTTTTCAGGAACTTGGGGTAGCTCCTATCCAGTTCAAACTGGTTGAGACCACCAATCCTTCAGCTGATCCTGTGCAAGTGCCTGAGAGGTGGCCTTTTGATGTCAGAAGGCCAAAAACTCTACCCTCAGAACATGCTAATGCTACCATTTCCTGAACATGCATCCTGTGAAAAGCCATGAACCCTGGCTATGCTTGCACAGATCACCAATAACTTTATTTTTCCCCACTGCCAATCACCTTTCCTCTTTGCCTTAGACCACCCCGCTTCTTTAACCCATAAATATCCCTAAGCCTTATCTTCAGGGAGGTGGATTTTAGAGCTGTTCTCCCACCTCCTTATCAGACTGCCCTGTGAATAAATGTTTTATCTGCCCTGTGAATAAATCTTTTGTAAGATCCATCGTCACAGTAACTGGTTTACTAAGCGCAAACAGAATGAACTTGGTGGGTATCAGAAGGGTGGCACAGGGAGAGAATGGAATCGATCGATTTTTATTCTTAGTGCTATTTGATTTTTAACGACCATTTACATACTTCTTTTGCTAAATATTAAGTAATTGAAAGTAATAGAAAGCAAAAACAAAACAAAATGATATTGGAAACAAACAGACCATTCTTCAGGCTCCTTTAGTGTTTGGAATTTGCTTCTATCCATAGCAAAAGGAGTGCAGTACAAATTGGCCAGAGTTGAGAATCCACCTACGATTCATCTGAGTTCTGCTGCAACTAAACTCTCAACTGTGTAAGGTGCCAGTGATAGCCCCTCAGAACCAACAGCCCTAATTCAAAGGGGGGCAGCTAAGTGACAAACAGGTGGAGGGACAGGTGCCCAGAGAAACAGTTGTAAAAATTAACATCTTCAGACTGGGAAGATGAAGACTAAGAAAAGTTCAGACTCTAACAACTCATGAAGCATATGGCTCACAGTAACACACATGCGTTCACTGAATCCGAGAATAGTAGGATGAGGGAGTGAGCCCTGAACGTGTTATGCGTTTTACAAAGAGGAAAGTAACATAAGAGGTTGTTATATAAGATGAAAATGTAAGTTATGTACATCTATTTTTAAGATACGACATGCTTTAGAGGTCCACATCAAAGAGAACCCCTGTGGTCTTGCAGAATGTGGTCGAGTCCGTTAGAGACAGAATTCCCATGTCATGACCTTGTCTTTGTATTAGAAACAGGGGCTGGATCTCCCCCCGTTGAAGTATTTATTAGGAGTTATAGATCAAGACACTTCCTCCCACATCATGTTTAAGAATTGAACATCAACAATGTCTCCATTTCTCGGGGACTTTACTAGTTGCAAAGAGTTTTATAAACATAATCTCTTTAAATCCCTATACAAATGTTTGAGGCAGGTATCCTCACTTTATAGATGAGGGAATTGGCTACAGATGGGTCACAGAATTCACCCAAAGTCACATACAGGCAGATGCCAGCACTATGACCAAGGTTGGTCATCCTATAAAACTTATGTTTGGCCGGGCGCGGTAGCTCACGCCTGTAATCCCAGCACTTTGGGAGGCCGAGGCAGGCGGATCACAAGGTCAGGAGATCGAGACCATCTTGGCTAACACGGTGAAACCCTATCTCTACTAAAAAATACAAAAAAAAAAAAAAAAAAAAATTAGCAGGGCGTGGTGGCAGGCGCCTGTAGTCCTAGCTACTCAGGAGGCTGAGTCAGGAGAATGGTGTGAACCTGGGAGGCGGAGCTTGCAGTGAGCCAAGACTGTGCCACTGCACTCCAGCCTGGGTGACAGAACAAGACTCCGTCTCAAAACAAACAAACAAACAAACAAACAAAAACTTACATTCATCTTTATGTGCATCTCTCCTGACCCTCCAGGACTTAAGCACCATGACCAAGCAACTTACCAATATGACCAGCCATAGTCCCAGGTCTGAGGCTTCCAATCTTCTGGTCCAAGGTTCACAGTGATTTGAAAAATGGTTGTGTACATCATGTGGGCCACCATGCCTAGGAGCCCTGCACAAGGAAAGCTCCGTGAGCCACAGTTAAGAACACACATGATGGAAGAACTCTATGCTGCGTGTTTTGGCTGTAAGGAGCTCTCTAGCATTCATAAAGTCCTTTTGATGTATCTGCATATATTCATCCTTAAACATTCCGCTGGACATCTCTTTCCCACAATTGAAACTGAAGAGACATCCAGAAACACACAATCGAGGAGGACCTGTCAGAACCTGGGCAGGAGTCTCTATGGCCTGGTTCCTTCCTAAGAAGATCAGAAATTGGATTTTATCATACCATTCGCTGAGGATAAGACTTGAGGGAGGTGGGCACGGTGGCATGCATCTGTAATCTCAGGTACTCGGGAGGCTGAGGAGGGAGGATTACTTAAGCTCAGGGGTTTGAAACCTCCGTGGGGGGACCTCATCCCAAAATAAATAAATAAGTAAAATAAAATAATGAAAAGGGACATTTAAAAAAAGGACTTAGAAAGATGCATTACACTTATCAGGCACAACAACGATGTACAAATTGGCCTGCTACATGATTAACTTAACATGAGTAACTTTTCGTATCCAGTTTGAGGACTAAAGGAAGTCATTCGTTCAGGGTTCTTTCTCCCTGGAAAGGCTCTCTTAGGAGACCCAACTAAGTGGCTTTAAAAGTTGCTTGGAGAACACAGAAGTAGAACTAAAAAAAAGGAGTTATTTATTTTAATGGAATATTTATGCCAAATGTGGATACTTTTTTTAAAACTACCATCTATTGAGTACTTTTTCTATATTAGGTGCACTCTTACTTAGTCATTGCCAAAGTGTTTTGAGATACATTATAGTGTTCTGTCTTAGAGAAGTTAAGTAACTTGCCTGAGGTCATACAACCGTTAAGGAGATGTCTGCACCTGGGCAGGATCCCTCCACAGACTCATGCCTAAGCACTGTTTTCAGTGAAGTGATGTCAGCTGTCAGAGCCAGGGCACCCTCTTCCCTGGTTGTGATAAAGATACACAGATAAATTTCACTTTCCATCTGTGCCTAGCCCCTTTTCCTCTGTCACCCTAGGAATATTGTCTCCATCCAATGGAATTCATTGGTGACTGATCCAGTGGACCACCTGCCCTGCTCAAATGGCCATTGATGGGAAAGAGCCAGCCTGTTCTATGGCAATGAGCATGTCCAGCCCGACGCTCTGCTTTCCTTCTGGGGAAGCCTGTTCCAAGGATGCTGTTGGAAAGTACCTGCCAGTACCATGAAGATGGCTACCAAGGCATCCACCCTGAGCCAGTCAAACCCAGGGCTGCGACAACTCACTCTGGAGCCCAGGAGGATGGCGCTTGTCAGTATCAGAACGATATCCAGGACCTCGCCCCCGATGGACAGCCACAAAACACCTGCCAAAGAAAAGGGATGTTGGAAACGCTGGGCATTTCTAATTCAGAAGTACTAAAATGTTCAGTCCTTTGATTTAGCTCATTTCTAAACAAAACATGAAAAACAGACACGCTGGAGTGAAAATCACAGATGCCTCTCTGCTGAATCTTAGAAAGCTGGCAATGGAAAGGCACTCCTCAGGGCTGAAAGAGACAGTTGTAGGGATTGCCCATAGCTGAGTGGAGGGGGGTAGAGTGGGGGAAACTAAGCAAAACCCTGCTGTGAGGGCATGAGTGGTGCTGCGGGTCTCCATGCCCTGGCTCAAAAACTACCATTGTGTCTGGAGTTGGTTCCTGCCAGTGGGTTCATGGTCTCACTGACTGAAAGAACAAAGACACCGACCTTCGCAGTGAGTGTTACAGCTCTTAAAGGTGGCACAGACCCAAAGAGTGAGAGGTAGCAAGGTTTATTGTGAAGAGTGAAAGGACAAAGCTTCCAGACAGTGGAAGCGGACCTGAGAGCGTAGCCGCTGCCCGCTGGGGTGGCCAGATTTTGTATTCCCTTATTGGCCCCACCCATGTTCCATTTCTGTCCTATCAGAGTGCCCTTTTTTCAATCCTCCCCGCGATTGGCTACTTTTAGAATTCTGCTGATTGGTGCATTTTACAGAGCACTGATTGGTGCGTTCTACAGAATGCTGATTGGTGTGTTTTACAAACCTCTTGTACGACAGAAAAGTTCCCCAAGTCCCCACTAGACCCAGCAAGTCCAGCTAGCCTCACCTCTCACCATGATGTTTTGATTTTACCAGGAGATATCATCTTTGCCTTTTGCAAGAAAAAGATGTACAAACATCGGGGCGGAGGGTCTGTGAGTTGGAGAGCCCTGCCTGCAGGTACCAAAACCTCATTTGTTTCTGTGGAAGTCACTTATTTACCTTCTGGAGAGGATCCCACCTGTGGCTTCAAGGAACTCTGTTGGCAGTGGAGGGCAGTGGAGAAAGGGGACAGAAAGGGAAACTCATCTTTGCGAAAGGATTCCGCTAAGGCAAGTTAGGTAATGAAGACACAGCAATGAATAGACGTGATCCATACCTTCACAAAACCTCTACTCCAGCTGGGAGAACAGACACTAAGAAAGTAATTACAAAGATACTGAGTGTTAGGGAGCTTTAGAGGGAAGAAAAACTGCTCTAGGCAGTGGTGTGCTGAAGCACATCTCACAGCTCTGCGTTCATCTTGCAACTGAGAGCTGTGTTCATCTTGCAATTGACATTGGCTGTGGTGGGAATATTTACACCATGGAACATGGCCAATGCTGCCAATCAGGGCTTCCACTCACGCTACAAAGTAGGCTGTTAAACATTTGCTAGCACACCACTGGTTATAGGGCACAGGAAGAGAGCCTGTGGTTCTACCTTTTGGACTTGACTTCATGGAAAAATCATCAATGACTCCCTCATCATTTCCCCTATGCCCAATAAAACTATAAAAATAGTCTAAGTTATGAGGAGTGCTGGTGGGCAGAGCGTGAGTAAGGTATTTACCTTGTTCTTCAGCTGGCACTACGCTCTGGAAACTCCTACACTTTTCATCTGAAAGATAAAAATGCATCCAGAAGTGGGTTACCCTTCACAACCAGGGGACAAATGGTGTATTTCCAGCCCCTTAACTGGATGAGGAATGGGGAGTGTGCAGCCTGCTTTACTTCACGTCAGGGACGTGAGCTGCCCCTCTGTGTGGGAGCATGATATAATCTGCCCTATTGGACTCTGGCTTGGCCATGTAACACTCTTTGACCAATGAACTGGGAGCAAAAATGAGATGGATCTGAGCAGCTTTAAGAGCCAATGTATTTTCCCCTGGTTCTCGTTCCCTTGCTCTGTGATCCCAGAGGCCCATGTCAAGAGGGAGTCTCCATCAGCCCGGGTCCCTGAATAGCTACAATGAGGACAGACCCCTTGCCAACCTGAAAAGTCTATACAGAATGAGCTAAAAATAAATGTGTTGGCTTGAAGCACTGGAATTTGGGGGGTTGTTTGTTATTGCAGCCTAACCTAGCCTATCTGGACTAATACTGCAAGTCTTAGACCAGGGGTTCTCAGCTTTGGAAATAGCATTCATCATGATATGAATCTGAAATAATTGGCTTCTTGTTGAAGGGAAGTGATCAAAGTTTGCAATTTATTTTTAAATGAGTGAGAGCAGATTCAGAGCCATGTCTGTTGCTAAGACTCTTAGCATGCGAGTCACGCATTTGCTTGCATTTCTTCATGCTTTCTTGACTATGAAAGAAAGGGAGGAATCGTTGTGCATGTACCAGGTATTGGGCAGAACCCACCACCAGACTCATTTATATTTTCCAGAAGGACAAATATTATTTGTATGTGAGTGTCATCTGTCAGGTTGCACACATCAGGTGAAAAATCTTGAGTCACAGCCTTAGGTATGCAGTTCCCTTTAAAATTCGAAGTCCATGGATATCCACTTGGTGTGAAGATGTCACCAAATTCTGGTTTTAGGGGGTGACAGATGGAGGATTGAGACCATGGCAAGCCACCCTCTGGGGTCCTGTCCCAGCTGAGTGTCCTGCACTCTCTCTACTAACACGTCGGCCCAAAATAGAATCATGGACTGTTGAGTGGGAGCAGCCTGGGAAATCCTGTGGTTCATGCCCACACAGTTTAGAGCAGTGCATTCAAGGGCCTCTGAGGGAAAGTGACTTACTCAAGACAGCGCAGGTAGAGGCAGTTTCCTTGTTAGATCTCAGGGCTGCAGAGCCCGGGCCCAGTGCTGTCCCGCTACATCACTGACTTAATGCAATCAAGGAAAGGTGCCGGGGGTGCAAAGTTGCCTGAGACAAGGGAGCCGCCCCCAGTCTGACCCTGGTGGGAGCTAAAGCAGAGCACGGCGTGAAAGCTATGAGGCATTTCCCATGGACTCGTCAAAGCAATGGCATTCTTATCACCAGAATAGATCCAGTAGTCCCCACCTTAGCCTTGCTTTGAAGATTACATGAAACCATACTTAGGAAAGCTTCTACCACAGTTCATATGCATTTAAACCTAATTAGAATAAAATGAGTTCTATTAGAGTATTTTTGCGGTGGTTAGCATGAACCATTATTTATTTCCAGACTCTAAGCAACCCCAAGGGCAAGCTACCGTTGCTGGAAGATTCCAGAAACAGAGGAAGTTTAGGGAGCATCTGTAGACTTCAAGAATTTTTTTTTTCTTTCATGGGAGAGAAAATCCCAAGTAATTTAATTTTCCTATTCAAGAACTCTCCATAGCCCCCTATTTCCCCCCAGCATCAAGTCTAAATTCCTCCTGTTAGCTTTTATGTCCTCTCTCCATCAACCTGACTTCCCAACACAGAGCCCATCTTTTTGCCTCCCCAGCACTACCCAGCATTCACCTTCCACCTCCTCAGGGTCCGGTAGTGTCTTAGTCCTGTAACAAATTACCATAGACGGGGTTGTTTATCAACAACAGGAACAGCTTTTCAGATTTGAAGCCTGGAAGTCTGAGATGCCTGCATGGTTGGGTTCTGGTGAGGGCCCTCTTCCAGGTTGCAGAGAGCTTCTTTTATTTTTTTTTTATTTTTTGAGACAGGGCCTTGCTCTGTCACCCAGACTGGAATGCAATGGATCACAGCTCACTGCAGCCAAAATCTCCTGGGCTCAAATGATCCTTCCATCTCAGCCTCCCAAGTAGCTAAGACTAGAGGTGCACGCCACCACACCTGGCTAATTTTTTTTTTTTTTTTGTAGAGATGGAGCCTCACTATGTTGAGCCAAGGCTGGTCTCAAACTCCTGGGTTCAAGCAATTTGCCCACCTCAGCCTCCCAAAGTGTTAGGATAATAGGCAAGGGCCACCATGCCTGGCCAGCAGACAGCTTCTTGTGGTAACCTCGCATGGTGGAAAGAGATCCGGCTAGCTCTCTAGCCTCCTCTTATAAGGGCACTAACTCCATCTGTGAGGGCTCCACCCTCATGACCTAATCACCACCCAAAGGCCCCCCACCTCCTAACACCATTACATTGGGCTTAGGGTTTCAGCATATGAACCTGGAGAGGGGACACAAATATCCAGTCATAGCACATGGGAAGGATGATATGTGTGCAAGCATACGTTTCTGGCAGTGCATGTCTAATCCTTATAAACCTTAACATTTGCTGTGCCCATCCTCGTGAAACTCCAAGTACCTATGGGCCTCATTCCTTCACACTCCTGCACCGCCCCTCCGCTGAGCTATAGGGAGAAGAGAAACCCAAGTTGGGTTGATGATGGAACCATTTCCTGGAGCTTCTCCACTGGGACGCTTTCTGACTCAAATGTGCAGCCAGGGATTCGTGTGTCACATGATTGTCCATCCCAGGGGCCCCGAGGGAGAATATTTACACAGCCTGGGGTTGACGGCAACAGGATCGAGGACCTGTCAGTCCGTGGGCAGCCACAGTGGCTTCCGCAACATTAGAATTAAGTCACTTCGGATTAACGTGATTGGACATTTCTCCTGGTTGAGTCTCTGATGTCAGCAGCAGTACCATGGTCACCGAGGAAATAATTCATCTGAGCCTCCCCAGTTATACCAAGGAGGTCCCCAAAGCACTGGCAGCACCTCAGTCCTCACACCCCGTTCTCTCTCGGAGAACTTGGGGGCTGATGCAGAGCCTTCTTTCACGTCGCCTCATCCAGTCCTAACCATACCCTGGCGAGTCAGGTCAGCAGGTTGGCAGCAGAAGGATACCACAGGCAATGTGTGCCATTTACATCCACAAGGCCTGGCATCTCTGCATGGTCCTGCCATGGCCAGTCATCGTCGCAAGTTTCCTGGCCTCTCTGAGCCTCACTTTCCTCATCTGCAAAATGGGTCTAATAAAAGGACTCTGATGAGAAATTTGTGAAAGTATTTTGTGAACTGCATTCCACAGTTATTATTTATTTATTTATTTATTTATTGACGGAGTCCCACTCTGTTGCCAGGGCTGGAGTGCAGTGGCACGATATCACTGCAACCTCTGCCTCCCGGGTTCAAGCGATTCTCCTGCCTCAGCCTCCAGAGTAGCTGGGATTACAGGCACCCGCCACTATGCCCAGCTACTTTTTTGTGTTTTTTAGTAGAGACAGAGTTTCACCATGTTGACCAGGCTGATCTCAAACTCCTGACCTCGTGATCCGCCCGCCTCGGCCTCCCAAAGTGCTGGGATTACAAGCGTGAGCCACCGCTCCTGGCCTTTCCACGGTTTTGAGTGTTGGGTTATTAATAAAGGCAAGTACAATGATCTCGATTTTATGGATCTGGAGGAGACCAGGCTCACACGAGTTGGTAGAGTCAAGAATTAAAAACCGGAGTTTCTCACCTAAGACCTCAGAGGCCTTTACTGAATCGCTTCTTGTCTTTCTACCTAATGCACCGAGGAGTGAAGGTCTAACTTGTCCTTTAAAGAGAACTGCCTTTCCCACCAGGAATAGAGATGAGGCCAGCACAGAGCAAGGGCTGGGCAAAGAGAAGGTGGAGGCCAGCCAAGGAGATTAAGAGAATTCAGAATGGCTTAGACGGGTGAGTTTAGCTTGGGCCCAGAGTCAGAGCCTAGTGACCCCTTTGATGAATACGAATCCTCAGAAATGGGGTTCCTTTTGAATAAAGCCAGCAGGATTAAAAGAAAAAATCTGTATAAATCCCATGAAGCCGGGGAGGGAGGCGGGTGTTACATAGCTCGAGTGCTTCAGCAGCCAAGCAGGACAGCAAGCCAACCGAGGAAGTGGCGTCCAATCCCTCCGTGCCTGACTCTGACATCCTCTGTCAGTGTGTTCTCCTCCGACCCCCACTCCGCCCCTGTCCTTTCTGAGATGCCTGGGTCCCTCTGCCCTGAACTTTTTGAGTTTAGCAGAACAGCATAGAATCTAAAATCCACGCATTTTGTGGATGCACAGACTCACCTAAGGAAAAGAACATTTCATGTAAGTACCGCCTGGGCCAGCAATGTTTGCCGCAAATTTTCATTTCAGAGTGTGGGATCAAAGGTGTGGGTTCCCTTTAAAGACATTCTAGGCACTGGGGAGAAAGGATAGAGTTCTTGGGGGTGGCTTGGGCAGAGGAGGTCTTAAAATGGCACTTCAGGTGGCCGGACGCAGTGGCTCACGCCTGTAATCCCAGCACTTTGGGAGGCCGAGGTGGGTGGATCACGAGGTCAGGAGAATGACACCATCCTGGCCAACATGGTGAGACCCCGTCTCTACTAAAAATACAAAAAAAAAAATAAATAAATAAAATAGCTGGGTGTGGTGGCGGGCGCCTGTAATCCCAGCTACTCAGGAGGCTGAGGCAGGAGAATTGCTTGAACCTGGGAGGAGGAGGTTGCAGTGAGCAGAGATCACGCTGCCACTGCACTCCAGCCTGGGCGACAGAGTGAGACTCCGTAACAAACAAACAGACAAACAAACAAACAAAAACAAAAAAAAAAGCACTCCAGGTAAGGGCTTCCTGGAGGGTCAACTTTTAGGGACACGGAGCCCATTCAGAAGGAAAACACACAGGGAGACCCCATGGGGCAGCAGAGCTGGGGCAGTCAGATGCCCAGAAACCCCTTTCCTGGACTTGTTTAGGGCCGAGGCACATCCTCCCAGGATTGGAGCTCTGCTCTCCTCACCCCTCCTGACCCTCTCTCCAAAGGACTGTTTGGGCTCCAGCCCGTTTCCCTCCAGTTTAAGCCCTTTTCTTTCTTATGCCCCAAATCTCCTAAGTACTGCGACAAATCAGACTAAATGGCAGATGCCTTTGTGCTGTAGTCACCAGTTGGGAGCCCCAGCCACACTGTGCAGCACACATAATTTTTTTGGCTCATGCCATTTTTTAAAGATATTTTAAAATTCAGAAATTGGACAAAGAAATCCAAACATCTTGCTTCCCTTGAAGAATCAGAGCATCTGATAACACCGTAGCGGGCTTACAAGTGCACACGAGCATGAAGCTGATGGGAGCGAGACGCTGCTGCTTTAGCTGAGGTACGGAGGTTCAAGGTCAGCGGCATTCCCGTAGCCCAGCTCCACGCACTTTTGCTAGGACCTCCTATAAATATTTGAGTTTGTAACTCCTTGATGTGTAGCTTTTGTTTTGTCCTCTAACATGTTTGGTATTACTTTATTCATTATGGACTAAAAATAATTAGTTAATTATTAATTCATTCTAAACTTTTTTGCTTTAGAAAAACAAGTAGGAGTGGCGGAGATGATCGGGGGAAGATGTCCTTCTTTCTTCCTTCTTAATAAAGTGACAACAATATTTAGAGACCCAGGTGTACCTGGATGACCTTAGTATATCAAGAAATATGTAAAATGTGAGCAGAGGTGTTTTGTGTGTTTGTGTGTGTTTGTTTTCCTTCCGCTTTTAAATTCCAGGGCACATAGGCAGGATGTGCAGGTTTGTTACTTAGGTAAACGTGTGCCTTGGTGATTGAGTAGAGATTTTTTTTTTTAATTGATGGGCACAACATTATTCATCAATAATTATAAGAGTTGTTGCCCTTCAGTTAAGGTGTGTGCATTGTGGGGTAACAGGCAAAGTCAGGGCTAAGTGTTATGCAATTTGAGTTCCAAGCCCAGCTCCTTCAGCTCCTACCTGTGCACTCTTCCGTGGGTCACGGGTCACTCACATCTCTAGAACTCAGTCTTCTCATCTGTAAAATGGCTCTATTGTTCCAGGTCAGCCTTTCCTAAAGTGCGTTCCACTGAACAATCGTCTTATAGAATATTAATCCTTATTAGACATAAAAAACCTCTTCTATGCACCATAAATTTGGGGAAACACTGGAATATATAACGTTAAACAAGTTTCTGTATTGGGGGACTTCTCAGAGGTTTTGATGTGCTAATGTGTGTCGTGAATTTTCAAGAAGAAAATGTAATGTAATGTGGAATCTTTTCCAATTTGTTGGACTTCCAGACACTTTTTGTTTACTTTCACAAGGAGCATCTCAAAAGGTATCTCTGTGGAGTAATCTTTGAGGACATCCGGTGAGATACTTATGAAGAGCTCTTTCTGTCCTGATGTAAGAGTATAGTCACATGTAAGTCAGAAAGAAGTTGCTGTGGTTTGAATGTCCCCTCCCAAACTCATGTTGAAATTTCACCCCTGGTGTAGCAGTATTGAGAGGTGGGAGCCTGAAGAGCTGCTTGGGTCATGAGGGCTGTGCTCACGCGAATAGATTAATCCATTCATGAATTAATGGGTTCTCATGAGAAGTGGGACTAGTGACTTTGTAAGAAGAGGAGGAGAGGGCCGAGCGAGAATGTTAGCACACTCAGCACCCTCGCCATGGGCTGCCCTCCACCTCCCTGGGTCTCTGCGAAGAGTCCTCCCCAGCAAGAAGGCTCTCTCACCAGATGTGCTCCCTTGACCGTGGATTTCCCAGCCTCCGTAATTCTCAGTAATACATTTCTTTTCTTTATAAATTACCTAGTTTCTGGTATTCTGTTCTAAGCAACAGAGAATGGACGAAGACAGAAGTCAAGAAATGCATCCTTTATTTCCGCTTACTGTTGTCCATGATTCACGGAGAACACTAACCCTCTTTAGATTCAGTGTGTGCTCCTGACAACATAGGAAAAACCCTTCAGTGGTGTGTGTGATCCAGGAAAATGTGCACGTGCATGTGTGTCTCTGTGTGTGTGTGTGTCTCTGTGTGTGTGTGTCTGTGTGTGCGTGTGTGTGCATGTCTGTGTGTGTGCGCGTGTGCGTGTGTGTGCTTGTGTGTCTGTGTGTGTCTCTGTGTGTGTGCGTGTGTGTCTGTGTGTGTGTGTGTCTCTGTGTGTGTGCGTGTATCTGTGTGGGTG